>NC_072775.1:306468-548968 GCF_022539595.1 Amphiprion ocellaris
GAGTGCAAGTCTTTACCAAAATACTGACTAAAATATGACTCCCAGTCTTCAGGGACTTTGTATTCTTCAAGTTATGGTGTCTTCAAGAACACAATGATCCCAAACATCATTGCAACAACCACCCTAAGTTTTTAAAGATCTAAAAACAACCAAAAAGAAATGGAAAAGCAACCGTACACCTTCAGCAAACTGCAGGTGAAATGGTTTTTCCACAGATCTGTGATGGACTGTATCATCCATCTATGACCAAAAATAAACATACAAAACATAAAAGAAGTAAATAATTGCAATCTCACAACTAAAGTATTTTCTTGCTTTTGTCATGTAAACGTTTTATCTTTGAGTTCTGTTTTTCTATATTTTTGTGGTCTAAAGTGTGGCATACATTACTACATCTGCTTCTTTTCTGTCTGTGTTTATAGCGAGTAGAAAACGGAGACATGAACTGGATAATTCCTGGGAAAATTCTGGCCTTCAGCAGCCCTCACCCTCGCAGTAAGGTAGAGAACGGTGAGTCAAACTACAAATCAAAACCACCGATTTAAAACCCTTTCCCAAAAGTTTGCTGTGGGTTTTCTAAAGGCTCCAGTTGAAAAAAAAGTTTCCCAAAATATGCAGTCATCTATATTTTTACAATGAGTGGATTATCAGTGTGCTGTATTATAATTTCAGCATCAATTTCAGAATCTTTTTTTTTTGTTATATTTGACTAATTCAGGCTTTATGGATAAAAATGGTAAACTGAATAAAGAACAGCTAAAAACTGGGGAAAAGTGGGGAGTGAAACTTACTATTATCTGTAATATCGAACCACAGGATGAGGAAAACATTAATGCTGAAGTTTGGACTTCGATTGGCATAAAAATGTAATATCAGTCAGTATCGTTACCGGGTTTTTTGGATGTCATGAAGACTGATAAAATAATGCATCTGAGAGCCTTGTTGCATCCAATGGAGCATCACAATAAAATGAGGCATGATGTGTTAATTCCACCACAGGAGATATGTGATGTTACCTAGAATTAGTTCAACAGCCCACAGATATCGGTATCGGTTGATATCAGAATTGGAAATTGAGAGTTGGACAATATCAGCATATCAGTTATTGGCAAAAAAGACGATATCCTTAGTTTCTTACCGTTAAAAGGGAGTTTTTTTCTTGCCTCTGTCGCCTTAGGGCTGCTCTGGGGGTTCATCTGGGTCCTGTAAAGTGTCTGGCGACAACTTGAACTGTACTTTGCGGTATATAAATAAAATTGAATTGACTTAATGAAACTCATTTAAAACCCACTCTGTTTGATCCTACCTGCAGGTTATCCTCTACATGCACCTGAGGCCTACTTTGCATACTTCCGTCAAAACGAAGTGAGAGCTGTGGTCCGGCTGAACAGGAAGTTGTACGAAGGCAGACGGTTTGAGGACGCAGGATTCGATCACCATGATCTCTTCTTCCAGGACGGGACGACGCCCTCCGACCTCATCGTCAGGCGCTTCCTCCATGTGTGCGAGAGTTCAGAAGGAGCTGTGGCTGTGCACTGCAAAGGTGAGGCTTGATTGGTTTGGTCCAACCTCCAGGCCCAGCTGGATGCAACAAAAATCACCAGATGTTATTGGTTTGGATAAAGCAGTTTATTGCTCCATAGCAAATTTAACAGAACAGTGATCAAACAATGAAAACAAGACTGGTGGGTGCTGCCAAATCAAAGAACCAAACCAAGGCTAACAGCAACTAAAGCAACTAAACCCCTTAGCCAAAACCAAAACACAGCAGCAACACCGACCACCAGTAACAGAAAATATTGCAAACAGTGCTCAGAAGAACTGAACAAAACTAGTGCCTCTAAACACACACATTTAACACACAAAGACTAAAATTACAAATAGCTTCTCACCAAAGTTGGCGGACTGCTAACAGGAGCTTCAGTCTCAACTAGGACTGGAGGCTCCTCAATGAATCAACAGCAGAACAGAAGCTCTAAATGTCCGTAGTCTCCCCTCAGTGGATACAAACCTACAGACCAAACCAGAACACACACAAATCACAAAGAGGCACCAGGAGAACTGGTTCCATCAAACCAGCCGCCCAGACAGAGTTCTGGTTGCAGATTTACACTGGTGTGTGCTGATTGCTGGGGTCTTCTGGGAGGAGGACTTGTGGTGGTGGATCAATCCAACGGGTTGGGAGGTGTGGAGGACCAGGGCTAGGAGGAGGTCTGGAGCTCCAGGATAATCACTCCTCATGAGTTCCAGGTGAGACCTGGAGCTCAGTCTTCGGCCAGGTGTGATCAGTCCACTCCACCCGCCATCCAGACACAACAGCTGTACGTCCATGTCCCAACACACAACCATGATGATGATGCAGACCAAAAAACATGCTTCCTGTCGTAAATGTGGGTCCTAACTTTCTCTCTCTGTTTCTAGCTGGTCTGGGTCGTACAGGCACTCTGATTGGCTGCTACCTGATGAAACACTTCCGCTTCACTGCGGCCGAGGCCATCGCTTGGATCAGAATCTGCCGACCCGGATCCATCATCGGTCCCCAGCAGAACTTCTTAGAAGAGTGGGTTTGAGAAACAACCCACTTCCTATTCTTCTCTCAGTGAAAGAACTAAGATAAAGAAGTTTTTAGGAGGTTCTGAACTAACCATTTTCACCTAAAGACTGTATGTACAGGATGGGTGTAGTCTCAGGGTGTCTAAAGCTGCAATTCTTTCTAACAGCCAGCAGGGGGCGACTTCTCTGGCTACATTGTATAGAAGCATATTAGAAAATAATCATAATTCTCAAGTGATTTGTTACCTCAGTAAACATTGTTCTGATGAGTTTATAGACTCAATAGCTAGTTTCAAGAGTTCTTTAATACAGCATGATGTACATTTAGTAAGTTATGACCTCATTTAGTGGAAACTAGATGATAAAGCAGGGCATGTGTAGTGTCTAAAAAAATGCAAATTCCAAACTTGAAGCTTCATAATGGGAGTCCACAAACTAATGGGTGAGGTTTTAGTTGTTATATGCATCTTTTCTACATAGTCTATGCCTAATCCAGCTAAATATGAGACTTTTGCAAGACATTTAATGCCTTCAGCAGTGTGGCCCTGGGGATGGCTGTGACATATGTTGATTGTGGTTCTCAGAGATTGAATCTTGTTAACTTACATGAGTTGTTGTTGTCTTTATAAATTGTTGCTGGTCTCAACTAAAGCTTTACCTAAGTTCACATACATGGTTAATTCTCCTAGGCCTCATTCCTCTGTGCTACAGCGCTCCATTACTGTCCAGAAGGTATTTAAAGGTACTGACTGACATGTTTCTTAATCACCATGAACACACACACTGCAGTTTATTTCGGCTCAATCCAACACACACTCTCCTGCTGCTGGAAACACTCCATGGAGCCACAAATGTGGATTAATCCACCGCTGAAAATAGTCCCGCAAAGATGCACTAATTCCTCCTGTTTGAGTAACGTTTGTTAAAAAAACACTGAATCACAGTTTAAAGATAAATTACAGAAATTTAGCCATTTTTAAAGATTCAGATCTGAGTTTGAAGGTAAAATCAGAGGACCAATGTCAATTTTTGTAGCCTTTTTTTGGATTTGTTGACAACTAAAATATAGAATAACTCCAGCACTTGTCTTATAACAATCACACAATACCATGATAATTGTTTTTTATTTGCCATTTGTGGTCCCCAGAAGACTTTTTAATCTATATGATCTCACAATGTGTAATAATTTGCTTTCTGAACAAATACATGCTAATGTGTTCTTTGAGGGTTTTTAGACTGTTATTATGCTAACATGCTACACAGGTAAACATGGTGAGCATTTTATCTGCTAAACATTGTCACTGTGAGTACTTTTTTTGTGTTTCTGCAGGAAACAGCACAGTTTGTGGGTGCAGGGAGACGTCCATCGCTCCAAACAGAAGCTGGTCCAGCAGAGACTCAGCCGGCGGCAACAGCTGCAGCAGCAGCGTCAACAACAACAACAACAACAGCAGCTTCACAGCTCCGACTCTGTGGAAGAACACAAACAGGAGTCGATGTCCTGCCTGCTGTCCAGCATGGACGACCTGTCCATCAACACCACCCTCCACAAGTCCTACAGCCTGGATGAGGTGAGGAGCAGGACTTCTTATAACCGCCTCTTTAACATAAAAAAAATTAACATAATAAAAAACTAGAAAGTATAAACAGACAATAGCAGTTTATATTCATAAATGGCCTTGTATTCTGATGACACTGTCTCTTTCTGTTTGTGTAGAACAACTGCAAGGAAGCCAGTCTAACTCAGGGAGACAAACTGAGAGCACTGAAGGGAAACCGGCCACCAAGATCCGTCTCCTCCTCCTCCAGGTATCACTTTCAAATGTCAGATTATGGTGGTGTTAGAAATGCTGTCATTGTGGCTGTTGAAAGGGTGACTTGTTGAAAAATCCACTTCCTTTCCTCTGCATTTGAAATGTCTTGATCAAGTTTTTTCTCTCTGATCAATATTTAGTATGTTCCAATACCAGGAACCATTTTCCTAGATAAGACTCATTCCGGTATTGTAGATTTAACTGTAGTATGTTGTGGCGCCATCATGTGGAGCCTCTTAATTCTGTCACAGCTACAGGAGGTGTTGGAAAGCAGAGTGCACTATACTAGTGTAAGTTCAGTTAATAAAGGAGCACCACGACAGAGACTAGTGTGAGGTTTACTGACCTCAGGCCAGCAAACAAGTGTTAAATTACTGTGGGATAAAGTAGGACAATGATCATACTTTGCATCTGACCAGATCCAAACAAAAAATGAAGAGTAGGTTTGAACAGATGCTGATTACTTCAGAATTCTCATGATTGGCCCCAGTCTTAAAATTGGACTAAGGACTAATACTTATTCTTTAAAGGTTATATCAGATGTATACAGTCATCATTGTCCTATGTATTCTTGAAAAGCAACTAGTATCAGAAATACTGATGCTATCATCTGTTGATTTCCTTCCTCATTCAGGTTAAACCTGTCCAAGGCCTCACACTGCTCCATCCTTCCTCCACCAAAGTCCTCTAAAGTCCCCCTGTCCCTCTCCCCATCTTCATCTTCTAAAAAGCTGCTACGAAGCTCATCCTCCTCGGCCACACAGATTAAGAGGTGGGCGTTCAAGTCTTTGATTTCTGAAACAAATCCTTGTGTCTCTCTTTTACTTTGTTGACTTTATGCTTCTTCCTGCAGCCCCTTCAGCCTCAGTCTGTTCAGCATTCACTGAACTCCAGCTTTGGATGAAGTCGACTCAGACGATGATGAGGTCAAAAAGTGGATTAGCTCTGAGAATGACCAGGCCTTAAATATTTGACCAACCCTGGCAAACCTTTGAATTATCTGTCTTTTAAAATCAGACAGAAACAGCAGTTTTGTTGAGTCAACTTGAAGTTTTGGAAACACTTGAAGGGCTACATCAAAACTGTAGATTACTGGTTACCTCAGCCAACAATATGAGACTGAAACCATAATTCATCTTCATGTCTCCAGTAAATGACAGCATATTACACAGGCACAAGTACCCTGCAGGATCAAGGCCACACAACACTTCACCCTAATACTTTCTCCATGTGCTTATACCAATTTTCTGGAATCATTTCTGTTGCTACAACTGTTGTTGAATATATTGTTATAAAGGTTATGTTCCATGTCACTAAAGTCGGTGCCCAGGAGCCTGCTAATGACTGCCACCCAGCTTGCATCACACCTGATCCCTATGTCTATCCCAGTGGGTGGTCAGCCCACAGGGTGGCTCCAAGTTGCGACTTTAGGCTGTAAGACTTTCCCACCAGATGCTTGCAAGCTCCAGGAGGAGGCCCTGACCTCCCCATTTCAGGTGTTGGAGCTCCATCTCTGCCAGTTCATAGGGGTTCTTTGAATGAATCCTCATCTGGCCCCTCCCTAAGGACCAATTTGCTTTAGGAGAACTTATCAGGGCCTACAACATGGCTCCTATCACCAGGACACACAAACCCATCCAATGGGGTATGGTGGCATGGAAATAAACCGGCTGAGGTGGGTCAGGAATCTAATTAAGATGCCGCCTGAACACCTTCCTTTGGAGGATTGAAGGAAACCCAAGGGTAGAACCGGAACTCGCTTGAGGGATTACATATCTCAGCTGGCCTGGGAATACCTCAGGAGTAGCTGGAGAGCATTACTGGGGAAAGGGATGTCTGGAAAGATCTGCTTAGCCTGCTGAAATTACGACCCAATCCTGAAGAAGTGGAAGAAAAAGGTTGTATAAATGGTTCACGTTAAGGTGTTGGACGCAGGAGAAATTAACTGGTGGAAAGACCTGGACGGTTCTGACAACAGCTTAAATATTCAGCAGCAGGTTTGTCGGGCGCTTCCAGTCAGCAGTGGCGAGTTCCCACAGACAGCAGTTTAGTGGCCGCTTGAGGCTCATCAATGCACCAAGGCTGCAAACGCTATCCAGTCTGGTTTAGATCCACAAAAGGGCTACTATTGCACCTGCCCCAGATTTCCGACTGAGTCACTGCTGGACCATATAGACTGCCCATTCTACCCACTGGCCACGAGTGAAAGCGTCAAAAACAGGCACACAAGTGTTGGGACTGTACCGCGACATATGGCAAAGGGTTACTTGGTCCAAGGACTTGCACAGCACATAGTTTACCTGGAGAAGTGATGGCAGCAGAATGAACTGTGGGAAAATTACCATCCTTGGGTGCAAGTTTGACATGGACCACCAACCCAAACATTGTTGCAGACCATGCACACCACTTCATGGCAATTGTATTGAGTGATGGTAGTTCCCATGTTTCATCAGGATTATGTCTCCTGACACACAGAACACAATATTTGTAGATGTTTGAGAGGTTGACTTTTTTTAATGAACTGACTTGACCCCACATCTCAGTCTGATTGAGCATCTATGGGATATGCTGGAACAAAAAGTCAGATTCTAAGCATCTCGCCAATCACAACTTTTGGGACTTCATGATTCTGCTGCTAATGTCTTGGTGCTTGGTCTGCAGAGTCCATGTCTCGATGGCTCAGAGAAGGAGGTTGTGATGTCTCCTTGACTTCAACCAGTCAAAACACTCAAAAAATCACTACAATCACATTCCATGTATAATGGAGTTTGGACAGGGGCTGGGGTTTACAATTAAAACAAAAAAAAAAAACAACAAAAAAAAAACAAAAAAAAAAACAACAAAAAAAAAACAAAAAAAAACAACAACTTACTTTTCACATACAGGCAATGAAATATCAACACTCATATTAATGTGGTTTAGATCACATCATCTCTACGCACCAGAGATTTGCAGATTATTTTGGTGTCACATATTGAGTCGAATACCAACATTGAAATCAAACTTTCCTTTGAGGTGATGATTGTTCTGATCACCCACCAGAGAACATACATGAAGAGTTGTGGTGACGTGTACTGTAATCCAGTCCTTTTCATTCTAGATTGGAATATAACATAAATTTATATGGACTTCATGTTATTTTTGGTTTTCCATTTGGAAATGTACATATTGAAGAATTGACAATAAAGCTGACTTTGAAACTGAGCCATGTGACTCTTAACAGCAAATGCACTTTATTATTAGAACATTAATATACTAATGTTGTAGAGGTAATGTAACTCAATATATCACTAGAATATGTTCATTTTGAAAACAAAGTGTGAACGGTTTTATACATATAGGATAAACAACTAAACTCACTAAACAAGGCACAGACACTTTAGATCACAGGATTACAAATGTCTATGGTTCTAATTAAACATTTTTGGGACATTTTTGTTTGCCAGCAATCATTTTGGCATCCAAGACGGTGTTTGATTAAAGTCTTTCATAAAGGGAATTTATTCTGTTTGTGTTTAGCCGTTTTTCTCTGTTCTGGGAACATGTATATGGTATTTTGTTTCTTGTAACATACATGCTAATCATGCTATGCAAAAGATGCTGAGATTTGACATTGAGCCGTTCCCATTATACTAAACTCTATGAATGTTATCATGGCTTATAGGTGTTCATTGCTGGTGTCTTTTTGGGAAAGTGCTGTCTAATCATTTGTAATTTACAGTTTGATAAGATGGTTGTTGCCACAGAGATTGTTTTTGAAATGAAGAATAAAAGGCTAAGAAATTATGAGTTTGTGGTTAAATTTACATTTTATTATGCATACATTGGATATTTATCATAAATCTCTGCTTTCATACTCATGGCATTAATTTCTTCCAATGGAAACAACATGCAGATCCAGAAGTTGATATTTCACTGTTAAACTCCGTTCTAACAGCCTGAAGCCGTAAAAGGCCAGTTTATATATATATATATATATATATATATATATATATATATATATATATATATATATATATATATATATATATATATATATATGCTACCTACACATATGCTTTAATTTCTTATATGGATGAGTCTACGGATACATCCATCCGTTTCTTGAAGTTATCTGGAAGCTGCAGAGCGCAGGAGGTCTTCCAGAACATTCACCTGAAAGGAAAGATCCAGGAGACATTCTGAGACATGTTTGTGTGTCTTCTAGTAGACATTAACACAAACACCAGCATGATATTTACGATCCCTCACTGAGATGTGTCCATGCAGCTTTCTGCCACCATTAGCATTTGCCTAACCTATCAACTGTTATGTCTCACCTGGCTGCCTTCTCCCACACTGAGGTTCTTGAGCTGGTAGATGGTCACTTGTCCATCGCTGTCTCCGACCACAACACAGTCCGTCTGTTGGACAAACAGCAGGGACGTCATCGTCACTCCAGGGGCAGCAGGTTGCACAATGACCGGGTCCAGACTGAAGGACGGAGGAGGACAGGACACATCAGAGAAACAAACTGATTGATTCATTAGAACTTCCTTCACCACCTCTAGATTACGCCTCAGAGATTATAAATATAAACCTGAGCCATCATACGTTGTAGATGTGGTACAGAGGAGGACTCGTTGCATTGCTCCTAGTCATGTATGAAACTTTGTACTTTTTGGTGTGGATTCAGTGATATTATGACAAAACTTGCAGGATTTGCATTCCCATTGGATCCACAAATTTGCCTACTTGGGAAGCACATGTTAAGAACTCAGGAGAGATTTTTTTTAAAAATAGTTTTGTGCACTGACAGGAAGTGGCGACATGGAAGTCTGACTCCCATTTCCCCATAGCTGGATGAACAGCTATATCCCACTCAAAGATTACACATCATCTGAGAAACAAATACAACACCTTCCTGAACATTTGGCAGCCCTACTTGACTTACACTGACACTCTGCCAACACCTTTATCAGACTTAGTATAAAAACCATACCAAGCTGATGCACCACGAGTCGCCTGTAGAAGCCAGGATTATCTACACCACCTCAAACTTTATGTTCTATTTATTAATTTTTCCATTACTTTGACTACTACCTACTCGTTTTGAGTCTGCTACTCTTATAGTTTGTATGTGTAATGGGGCTGAAGGGGATTTTGTATTCTGTGTACGTTTTGTTAAATTGGAAAATTTAAGAAAAAAAATAATCAAAAAAGAGAAACTGAGCGAGACAACAAAATAGATTCTCATCTCAGCCTGACTTACATTCTCGTCTTGAGGTCCCAGATCTCCAGCTGTTGTTCATTAACAGCTCCAAAAACCGTTGCCCACTTTGGGGACCATCTGACATCATAAACGGCCCCCCTGGTGGAGGTGAAGCCCAACACGGGGTTCAGCTGGTCCTGCTTCCACAGCTGGATGGTCCAGTCAGAGGAACAGCTGAGGAACACATCAGGACTGAGAGGACTCCATGTGATGTAGTTCACAGGACACTGAGAGGACGCAACATGTCCACATTACTGACTGATCTCTGATTACTCAACACTGAACTCAGGTCAGTATGACTAGTGGCCAAAGAATTCAATTTCAGCATCAAGTTTATTCCAACAAAAAAAAATATCACAAGCATCCAATAAACCTTAAAAATGTGAAGGGAAATCTAGAGAGACCGTGAGAGAACACTGAATTTTAGCTTATTCCATCTCAAGTCATCAGGGGCCAAGGTCAAGATGAGTCCACAACCAGGTCAAAAACCAACTTCATAACAGGTCCAAAATCAGTCCAAATCTAAGTCTAAAGCCATTTTAAAAAAAATATATCAAAAATTCAAGTTCAAAACCAGTCCAAACTACATCTAAAGCCATTAAAGACTAAGTCTAAAACCAGTCCAAAAGTATTACAGAACTGCAGCTAAAACCAGCCCAAAAGCAATACAGAATTGCAACTAAAACCAGTAGAAAAGCATTACAGAGCTGCAGCTAAAACCAGTAGAAAAGCATTACAGAACTGCAGCTAAAACCAGTCCAAAAGCAATACAGAACTGCAACTAAAACCAGTAGAAAAGCATTACAGAGCTGCAGCTAAAACCAGTAGAAAAGCATTACAGAACTGCAGCTAAAACCAGTCCAAAAGCAATACAGAACTGCAACTAAAACCAGTAGAAAAGCATTACAGAGCTGCAGCTAAAACCAGTAGAAAAGCATTACAGAGCTGCAGCTAAAACCAGTAGAAACGCATTACAGAGCTGCAGCTAAAACCAGTAGAAAAGCATGACAGAACTGCAACTAAAACCAGTAGAAAAGCATGACAGAACTGCAACTAAAACCAGTAGAAAAGCATTACAGAGCTGCAGCTAAAACCGGTAGAAAAGCTGAACCCTGATGGCAGCATCTAGGAGTCGGTCTGAGAGACCATGAAGAGACAGAAACAATGAGACAGACTGAATCCAGCAGAACAACTGTGGCAACTTCTTCAGGATGCTTTCAAACCATATTCCAAAAAAACCTGAAAAACTATGTGCAAGAGAAGCTTGGAGAATGTTATGAATACATACATTATACTTTATAATATAAAAGAGTGATAGACACACATTGATATTAGTCATATAGTTTTACATCCAAATGAATTAGTTTGTATTAGTTAGTATACAGCTGGTGCCTCCTGCTGAAAAAAAGCCAAATGCTCTCAGCAGGAAAAATACCTGGTAGAGTTAAAATCTTACAGACATACATATACAACTAGATTCTGCTCATATCCTTCAAGTTTTTACTGCACTTTACATTTAACTGCAAAAAATAAATAACTTTTACTGACGGAACCTAAAACTTTTGTACATGGCTTGTATGTTATTGAGTGTTGGCAAGAAAAGCTGGGATACATGGACCTAAACCCTAAAAAAACTCCTGTTACATGTGAGAGCACTGGGAAACAGCTGGAAGGGTCAGGAAGACATGCAATAATAGATTTTACACTGCAGTTAGATTGGAGCATTTAGTTTTATCAGGAGAAGGCAGTGGCTTAAATGGTGAAAAACTTACAAAGTGTTTGTGGTAAGTCTCCAGAAACTCCTGAGTGTTGGAACAGGAACACTTGTGGATGAGACCCTCCCATGCACCGGCCAGGTAGATACTGGGTTCCTGCAGAAGGAAGCAATACAACAATGACAAAGACAGGGATTTCAGTTTCTGTAGCTCCAGAATATAGTCTGTGTGCTCAGTGGGAACCAGTAATGATGGAACAAACCGCTATAAACAACTTACTGCTGGATGGAAGTCAAAACACAGACCAGGAGTCAGGACAGACAGAACATTCTCTTCGGTCTTATCCGTCTTGTTTCCTCCAGGCCTCTTCATTGTAGTAACCTTCTTCAGCATCATCAGGTCTACGGCAAGAGATGTTGTCCATATCACTCAAAGAAATCGCTGAATATAAGAATTTTCAACATCAAACTGTACACGTCAGATATTTGGTTCACCTCCTTCATCCAGGTGGAGATATCAAGATAAATGCTTGTCATTCTATTCAGAATTTTAAGTAATGTGATAAATTATATTAGTCTTTTTCCATTTCAAACCATCATTTTTAGAACAGTTCCTGCATTTCTGAATTGTGTGATCGTTTTATAGTATAAAATATGGACATTTATAAAGATATTTGTGAATTTTTATCTTGATATAATAAGTGCTTTCTTTACAGGATAACAAACTGTATTTCTTAAAAGCTGCCTGTCGACCAACCTTGGTATATTTTTTTTGCACATTGAAATTTGAAGCTGTGTTTGAACAACAATATTTCAGGAACTATAAAAGATAAAAGACTGCACTTTTCACTGGTATTTGTTATATCATTAATTCAGAATCTGCAAAACAAGACAGGATAGTCAAATAATCTGTAATTATGGGTAAATTGAAATATGAAAAAAGTTCAAGCCATCATAAAAAAATCCTACTTTTGAACACATGAACAAAACCCGATAAAGCAGAATTTAACTGGTGATGTTTTGTGGAACATGTGGAGCTGCAAGTGATAATATTTAATATTTATAATATTTAAACATTACTTCTTAATGTGAAGTTAATTTTGTTGAACTTCTGCGGCACTGATTGAGTAGGTTTGACAAGCTGTTCCACAAACACAACAATACTGGTAGATAGCTGAATCCAAGTAGAACAAACCAAATATAACGATGAAAATCCTGAAATATGAGCATATATTCCAGCTATGATTGTTACGGGGGAAGCTGGGGAACCCAGGCGCAGACACAGAGAGGCTGGCAGAAGTGTGAATTAAGGAAAGACTTTTATTTTACCAGAGAACTAAAACAATACATAAATGGAAAACTGAACTGGGGGGAAACAAGACTAAACCAAACCACTAACAAACAATATGAATTCAAGAATGAAAGATCACTAAACTAGAACTAACAAAACTAAGCAAAGGAAGGGTACTTACAAAATGAGGGAACTGAACAGAAGGGGTAGGGAAGCAGGCTCAAGAAATCTGGGGTGAACGGAGATGAGACTGGAGCTACTGGCTGGGGACAAAACAGGGCTAGCGAGAATCCAAAAGAACTGCTGAGTCCAAGTGAGGGAAATCCAGAGGAGGGCAAAAACAGAGTGCAAAAGCAGAGTCCAAAAACAGAGGGCATGTGGGTTGATGATCCGGCAGGGAGTGAATGAACGGGCAGAGCTTAAATAGGTGGAGGTGAGGTGGAGAACAGGTGAATGATGTGAACTGATTGCTGCAGCTGAAACTCATTGTAGCAATCAGCAAGACAGAGTGCAGGCAGGTGAAGCAGGAGGGAGAGAGACAGGGAGAGAGAGAGAGACATGAGGGAGAGAGACAGGGAGAGAGAGAGAGACATGAGGGAGAGAGACAGGGAGAGAGAGAGAGACATGAGGGAGAGGTGACAGACAGAGGGAGCCAGAGAGAGACAGGTCAAAACAAACAGATGAGGAACAATGGGAGAAAAGAGAAAAGGAGGAAGAAGGGCAGAGGCTGGAACAGGATCATAACAAAACCAGCCGGCAGGGCTCAGAGACCGGGGCAACAGGAGAGAGCTGGGCTCTCAGACCGGGGCAACAGGAGGGAGCCAGCCAGCCAGCTGGCCGACCAGCCAACCAGCTAGCCAGCCAGCCAGCCAGCCAGCCAAACAGCCAGCCAGCCAGCCCACCAGCCAGCCAGCCAGCCAGCCAGCCAGCCCACCAGCCAGCCAGCCCACCAACCAGCCGGCCAGCCAACCAACCGGCCGGCCAACCAGCAGCCAGCCAACCGGCCAACCAGCCGGCAGGCCTCAGAGACCGGGGCAACAGGAGAGCGCTGGGCTCTCAGACCGGGGCAACAGGAGAGAGCTGGGCTCTCAGACCGGGGCAACAGGAGGGAGCCAGAGAGAGACAGGTCAACACAGAAACAGATCAGGAGCCAAGGGAAAAAGGAGGAAACAAGAGGAAGAAGGGAGAAGAAAGGCAGGGGCTAGAGCAGGATCATAACAATGATTAAATGAACCTCTGATATTTCACTGCTGAAAGTAGGTCAACACAGAACTTCAAGAAATGTTTTCTTGGAAGGTATTTGACATATCACTCTAAAATGTGACATACCATGCTAAATATGCAGACTTTATGATAAAAAGGTTTCTGACAATCGGAGATGGTTGACCAGAAGGCCCCTGATGATCTGAGACTAAATAATCCTGTTGTGTCTCTTACATCCTTTAAAAAAACGAAGACCTTTGGATAACCTGTGCATGAGGAAAATGCCCTAACAGAGGTTTTGTAAATAGGTTACCGTGGATTTTGTTTGTTTTTGGATCTAAACAATCAGTCAAAAATTTAGATAAACCTTCTTAGTCAAGGAGATCTTCTGATGACATCAGATGGAAGATGTGAAACGCACATCAGATGTAGAGCAGCAATGCCAAGAACAGCATTTATGAAAGTGAAAATTATAGTGACTAATAGGAAAATAGCAGTTATCATCCATATGAGGACTCTCAGCTGTTCCATCCTACCAGATCTGATCTACGGATGTGCACCTGGGAGCATAAATAATAAAATTTCAGACAGAATCACTGCAGCAGAGTCGTGGTTTTACAGCTACGTTTATCTGATACAGACAGAAAAACTAGCGAAGATGTTCTAAAAACATTAACACAAATACGCTACTGAACAAAATTAGGAAACGGCAAAGAACATTTTTTTGGACACATGATAAGGAAAGAGACCCTGGAATAAATTGTCACAACTGGAATAATGAATGTGAAGAGAGGATGAGGCAGACAGAATGAAGATGATAGATGGACCGACATCATGGAGACACAAGGAGCCCTATAGTCCTATACAGCCCTACACAGCCCTACACAGCCCTATAGTCCTATACAGCCCTATACAGTCCTACAGCCCTACACAGTCCTATAGTCCTATACAGCCCTATACAGTCCTATAGCCCTATAGCCCTATACAGTCCTATAGCCCTACACAGCCCTATACAGTCCTACAGCCCTACACAGCCCTATACAGTCCTACAGCCCTATACAGCCCTACACAGCCCTACATAGCCCTACATAGTCCTACACAGCCCTACACAGTCCTATAGCCCTACAGCCCTATACAGCCTTACACAGCCCTATACAGTCCTACAGCCCTACACAGCCCTACAGTCCTACACAGCCCTACACAGTCCTATAGCCCTATAGCCCTATACAGTCCTATAGCCCTACACAGCCCTATAGTCCTATAGCCCTACACAGCCCTATACAGTCCTACAGCCCTATACAGCCCTACACAGCCCTACACAGCCCTATACAGTCCTACATAGCTCTATAGTCCTATAGCCCTATAGGCATATACAGTCCTACAGCCCTACACAGTCCTACAGCCCTATACAGCCCTACACAGTCCTACACAGCCCTATACAGTCCTACAGCCCTACACAGTCCTATAGCCCTACAGCCCTATACAGCCTTACACAGCCCTATACAGTCCTACAGCCCTACACAGCCCTACAGTCCTACACAGCCCTACACAGTCCTATAGCCCTATAGCCCTATACAGTCCTATAGCCCTACACAGCCCTATAGTCCTATAGCCCTACACAGCCCTATACAGTCCTACAGCCCTATACAGCCCTACACAGCCCTACACAGCCCTATACAGTCCTACATAGCTCTATAGTCCTATAGCCCTATAGGCATATACAGTCCTACAGCCCTACACAGTCCTACAGCCCTATACAGCCCTACACAGTCCTACACAGCCCTATACAGTCCTACAGCCCTATACAGCCCTACACAGCCCTACACAGTCCTATAGCCCTACAGCCCTATACAGCCCTGCAAAGCCCTATACAGTCCTACAGCCCTATACAGCCCTACACAGCCCTATACAGTCCTACAGCCCTACACAGCCCTATACAGTCCTACAGCCCTATACAGCCCTACACAGCCCTTTCCAGTCCTACACAGCCCTATACAGCCCTATACAGTCCTACAGCCCTATACAGCCCTACACAGCCCTATACAGTCCTACACAGCCCTATACAGTCCTACAGCCCTACACAGCCCTACATAGTCCTACACAGCCCTACACAGTCCTACACAGCCCTACACAGCCCTATACAGTCCTATACAGCCCTATACAGCCCTACACAGCCCTTTACAGTCCTACACAGCCCTACAGAGTCCTATAGCCCTACAGCCCTATACAGTCCTACAGCCCTACACAGCCCTATACAGTCCTATACTCCTATACAGCCCTACACAGCCCTATACAGTCCTACACAGCCCTATACAGTCCTACAGCCCTATACAGCCATACACAGCCCTATACAGCCTACAGCCCTACACATCCCTACACAGTCCTATAGCCCTACAGCCCTATACAGTCCTACAGCCCTACACAGCCCTATACAGCCCTATATAGCCCTACAGTCCTACTGTGATGCTGGGTACGGTACCTGTACAGTTGAGGACACTGCCGAAGACAAACCACTTGCAGATTCTTCCATCTGCCCCCACAGAGAAGAGAGCTTCAGCCCTGTCCTCCCCCGTTAAACTCAGCTCCTGCTGGATCCATCTGAGCTGGCAGACCGGACCCAGGTGTTTCTTTGGACATTCGCTGCAGAGAGACGTAGAGGGAAAGACAGAGCAACATCATGAGTGGCACTAAGTTTATTTCCACGTTTAATGTAAAGCCTGACAGTCCTCACTGGCTGCTGATGACTCTGGACTTGTCTGGACTCTGCAGGTTGTAGATGGTGATGCTGCCGTCATGCATCCCCACCGCCAGCTGACCGGGGCTGTTGGCTGAGAAATCCAGACAGGTCACAGCACTGTCACAGTGGATGAAATGTTCAGGCCACTGCAGGAGGAGACAACAGCTGGAAATCACACATGAACTGCAGTAATTCTAAAAGGATTCACTCATCCTGGAAGTTTTTCTCTTTCATTGCTTTTTCAACAGTGAACCAGAGTCAATTTAAGTTCATTCTTTCATGTCGAAGTGAAAAACTTTCCACTAAGTCATGTCAATTAATGACAAATATAAACCATTGACCCGTTTTGAAGTGACTGACCTGATTCAACCCAGGTGCAACCAAAGAGTGAGTCTCCTGATTAGTGAAATGGAGATAATCTGACAGCAGTAAATGAGCCTCATCTGACTGCAGTATAAAGGCACTGGAAGATCCAGTCACTGTTGAATCAGTACTTCTGACTATAACTACACAAACACATCATCACAAATACACCATCGCCCACCATGAAGCATAACTTGTAACTCCTTCAGAGGGGTCATAGGAGTCTTAGTGGCCTCTACCACCAGTCTCTTTCTAGTAACTCCTTCAGAGGAGTCATAGGAGTCTTAGTGGCCTCTACCACCACTCTCTTTCTAGTAACTCCTTCAGAGGAGTCATAGGAGTCTTAGTGGCCTCTACCACCACTCTCTTTCTAGTAACTCCTTCAGAGGGGTCATAGGAGTCTTAGTGGCCTCTACCACCACTCTCTTTCTAGTAACTCCTTCAGAGGAGTCATAGGAGTCGTGGTGGCCTCTACCACCACTCTCTTTCTAGTAACTCCTTCAGAGGAGTCAAAGGAGTCTTGGTGGCCTCGACCACAAGTCTCTTTCTAGTAACTCCTTAGGAGGAGTCATAGGAGTCTTGGTGGCCTCAACCACCACTCTTTCTAGTAACTCTTTCAGAGGAGTCATCAGAGTCGTGGTGGCTTCTACCACCACTCTCTTTCTAGTTACTACTTCAGAGGAGTCATAGGAGTCTTGGTGGCCTCGACCACAAGTCTCTTTCTAGTAACTCCTTCAGAGGAGTCATAGGAGTCTTGGTGGCCTCGACCACCACTCTTTCTTGTAACTCCTTCAGAGGACTCATAGGAGTCGTGGTGGCCTCTACCACCAGTCTCTTTATAGTAACTCCAGATGAATCGCAGGAGTCTTGGTGGCCTCGACCACCACTCTCTTTCTAGTAACTCCTTCAGAGGAGTCATAGGAGTCTTGGTGGCCTCTACCACCACTCTCTTTCTAGTAACTCCTTCAGAGGAGTCATAGGAGTCTTAGTGGCCTCTACCACCACTCTCTTTCTAGTAACTCCTTCAGAGGAGTCATATGAGTCTTGGTGGCCTCTACCACCACTCTCATTCTAGTAACTCTTTCAGAGGAGTCATAGGAGTCGTGGTGGCTTCTACCACCACTCTCTTTCTAGTTACTACTTCAGAGGACTCATAGGAGTCTTGGTGGCCTCAACCACAAGTCTCTTTCTAGTAACTCCTTAGGAGGAGTCATAGGAGTCTTGGTGGCCTCGACCACCACTCTTTCTTGTAATTCCTTCAGAGGAGTCATAGGAGTCGTGGTGGCCTCTACCACAATCTCTTTATAGTAACTCCTTCAGAGGAATCATAGGAGTCTTGGTGGCCTCGACCACCACTCTCTTTCTAGTAACTCTTTCAGAGGAGTCATAGGAGTCTTGGTGGCCTCTACCACCACTCTCTTTCTAGTAACTCCTTCAGAGGAGTCATAGGAGTCGTGGTGGCCTCTACCACCACTCTCTTTCTAGTAACTCCTTCAGAGGAGTCATAGGAGTCGTGGTGGCCTCTACCACCACTCTCTTTCTAGTAACTCCTTCAGAGGAGTCATAGGTGTCTTGGTGGCCTCGACCACCACTCTTTCTTGTAACTCCTTCAGAGGACTCATAGGAGTCGTGGTGGCCTCTACCACCAGTCTCTTTATAGTAACTCCAGAGGAATCGCAGGAGTCTTGGTGGCCTCGACCACCACTCTCTTTCTAGTAACTCCTTCAGAGGAGTCATAGGAGTCTTGGTGGCCTCTACCACCAGTCTCTTTTTAGTAACTCCTTCAGAGGAGTCATAGGAGTCGTGGTGGCCTCTACCACCAGTCTCTTTCGAGTAACTCCTTCAGAGGAGTCATAGGAGTCTTCGTGGCCTCTACCACCACTCTCTTTCTAGTAACTCCTTCAGAGGAGTCATAGGAGTCTTGGTGGCCTCGACCACAAGTCTCTTTCTAGTAACTCCTTAGGAGGAGTCTTAGGAGTCTTGGTGGCCTCAACCACCACTCTTTCTTGTAACTCCTTCAGAGGACTCATAGGAGTCGTGGTGGCCTCTACCACCAGTCTCTTTATAGTAACTCCAGAGGAGTCATAGGAGTCTTGGTGGCCTCGACCACCACTCTCTTTCTAGTAACTCCTTCAGAGGAGTCATAGGAGTCTTAGTGGCCTCTACCACCACTCTCTTTCTAGTAACTCTTTCAGAGGAGTCATAGGAGTCGTGGTGGCTTCTACCACCACTCTCTTTCTAGTTACTACTTCAGAGGAGTCATAGGAGTCTTGGTGGCCTCTACCACCACTCTCTTTCTAGTAACTCCTTTAGAGGAGTCATAGGAGTCGTGGTGGCCTCTACCACCACTCTCTTTCTAGTAACTCCTTCAGAGGAGTCATAGGAGTCGTGGTGGCCTCTACCACCACTCTCTTTCTAGTAACTCCTTCAGGGGAGTCATAGGAGTCTTGGTGGCCTCTACCACCACTCTCTTTCTAGTAACTCCTTCAGAGGACTCATAGGAGTCATGGTGGCCTCGACCACCACTCTCTTTCTAGTAACGCCTTCAGAGGAGTCATAGGAGTCTTGGAGGCCTCGACCACCACTCTCTTTCTAGTAACTCCTTCAGAGGAGTCATAGGAGTCGTGGTGGCCTCTACCACCACTCTCTTTCTAGTAACTCCTTCAGGGGAGTCATAGGAGTCTTGGTGGCCTCTACCACCACTCTCTTTCTAGTAACTCCTTCAGAGGACTCATAGGAGTCGTGGTGGCCTCTACCACCACTCTCTTTCTAGTAACGCCTTCAGAGGAGTCATAGGAGTCTTGGTGGCCTCGACCACCACTCTTTCTTTTAACTCCTTCAGAGGACTCATAGGAGTCGTGGTGGCCTCTACCACCAGTCTCTTTATAGTAACTCCAGAGGAGTCATAGGAGTCTTGGTGGCCTCGACCACCACTCTCTTTCTAGTAACTCCTTCAGAGGAGTCATAGGAGTCTTGGTGGCCTCTACCACCACTCTCTTTCTAGTAACTCCTTCAGAGGAGTCATAGGAGTCTTAGTGGCCTCTACCACCACTCTCTTTCTAGTAACTCTTTCAGAGGAGTCATAGGAGTCGTGGTGGCTTCTACCACCACTCTCTTTCTAGTTACTACTTCAGAGGAGTCATAGGAGTCTTGGTGGCCTCTACCACCAGTCTCTTTATAGTAACTCCTTCAGAGGAATCATAGGAGTCTTGGTGGCCTCGACCACCACTCTCTTTCTAGTAACTCCTTCAGAGGAGTCATAGGAGTCTTGGTGGCCTCTACCACCACTCTCTTTCTAGTAACTCCTTCAGAGGAGTCATAGGAGTTGTGGTGGCCTCTACCACCACTCTCTTTCTAGTAACTCCTTCACAGGAGTCATAGGAGTCGTGGTGGCCTCTACCACCACTCTCTTTCTAGTAACTCCTTCAGGGGAGTCATAGGAGTCTTGGTGGCCTCTACCACCACTCTCTTTCTCGTAACTCCTTCAGAGGACTCATAGGAGTCGTGGTGGCCTCTACCACCACTCTCTTTCTAGTAACGCCTTCAGAGGAGTCATAGGAGTCTTGGTGGCCCCGACCACCACTCTTTCTTTTAACACCTTCAGAGGACTCATAGGAGTCGTGGTGGCCTCTACCACCAGTCTCTCTATAGTAACTCCAGAGGAATCGCAGGAGTCTTGGTGGCCTCGACCACCACTCTCTTTCTAGTAACTCCAGAGGAGTCATAGGAGTCTTGGTGGCCTCGACCACCACTCTCTTTCTAGTAACTCCTTCAGAGGAGTCATAGGAGTCTTGGTGGCCTCTACCACCACTCTCTTTCTAGTAACTCCTTCAGAGGAGTCATAGGAGTCATGGTGGCCTCTACCACCACTCTCTTTCTAGTAAGTCCTTCAGAGGAGTCAGAGGAGTCGTGGTGGCCTCTACCACCACTCTCTTTCTAGTAACTCCTTCAGAGGAGTCATAGGAGTCTTGGTGGCCTCTACCACCACTCTCTTTCTTGTACAGTCACTCAGTTTTTGAAGATAACCTGCTCTCTCTTGTCCCATATTCTGGAGGGATTTAACTGGACTCCGAGGATTATTCAGTGACTTGGATATTCTCTTGTACTTATCCCCTGACTGATGCTTTTCAGGAACCTTTTCAGTGACTTGCCTGAAGCGCCATTTAGTCTTCAGGGTGTTGTTTACCTAGAAGTACCGACTCACCAGCGACCGGACCTTCCAGATAAGGAATCTTTAGAATACAGTCATTGAGCAGCATTCACTGCACTCAGACCATCTCCACTTCATTATTTGTGACTACCACCAACTCCTGCTCCTGTGCTGATTTAGGTGAATCACTGACCATAATTTAGTGTTAACAAGTAGTAAAGATGAAAGATTCCAAGAGGGGTGAATACTTTTAATAGATAAATCCTCACTAAACACTGTGCTGCTGAGGAGATATCAGACTCTGGAAATGATTTCTGAAGGTTAGGGAAAGTAAATCAGGGTCAGAACAGAGTCATACCGTGGGGTTTTTGATGGACCAGCAGCACACCAGACCTGGTTCCTGGTCCCCGGAGTTAAACTGACCATATCCCACCGCCAGGAGGTCCTGGAACAGGAAGGACAGCACATGCAGATATGGTTGAGTAAAATGGCAGGGATTTAATTATGTACATATCAGTTTGTATTAAAAACAAGTCAGGAGTAGAACCATAAAGGTAAACATTTGCCAACAGTGTCACCAAGTGTAGCTCCTGTTAGCATTCACTTCTAATAATGAATTTGTTCTAGTTTGGAAGAATCTATGATGAATGAAGGATGAATGTTACATAGAAAGGTGAGGCACAGCAATAATCAGCTGTTTACACATTTCAGCACCAACACTTGTTCCTAAACATTACAGGGAACAAAAGACAGAAATAATGCAAAGCAGTGTAAAAGCCTGTAAACCCTAAAGACCATGCTAGCAACAGCTAGCTTGTGAGATAGCATCAGCTAAACGACTTTATCCTGTTTCCTCTCTGAAACAGTCCTGATGCTCGAACATGTAGATTAGTCTAGAATAACACAAATGAAGAAAATGAGGTAAAACTAGAGCTGCTAAAAGCTAATTAGCCTACACTGTAAAAAATGTTTGTACATTTTATGGTGAAAAATTGTCAGACCATGACGGTAAAAATCTGTAAACTCTACAACAGTTTAATGCATTTATTTAACACTGAATCACTGAAAATCAGGAGAAATGTGTGTTTTTTAGTTTTTTTCTCTAGAAAAAATACATTTCCCAACTCCTGCTCAGTTTTTAATGAAAAAAAATGATGTAATATGTAGAACAATACTATTGTATTTGCATTTAATTCTAGGAAAAAAAAAGTTTTCCCAGTTAAATGTACATATTGTGCTGGTGATGGAAACATGCTGCAATATTTATTACAAAGAACATGGAGATTTCTGCATTTATTACATAGAAAAAATACAGTTTATCAGTCAAATTGATTTACTTTTGTGTTAATAATGGACTTATGCTTTAATATTTATGAAGGCTTTTTTGATTAAAAAAATACACCTATTTATTTAACATTATGTTAGATTCACTAACTGCTGTGCTGATGATGGAAAAATGCTGTAATATTTATAAGTTACACAAACTATATTTTATTGGGTATTTTCATGTAATTTTTTTATTTTTAAAGATTAAAATTTTTTTTTTACAGTAAAATATGGAATGAAGCACATTTTTTAAGCCTAAAATCAACAATATCAATACATTTCTTTACCGTAAATATAGAAAATGTTTTACTGTGACTTTACAGCAGCGTTCTGGAACCACAGCTGCTGGAATTTACCATAAAAACAGCATGTTTTTGACAGTGTAGAGCAGCAGACCAGCAATAACTGCTGACTCTGACTCGAGTGAAATTTGTTTGATTTCATCTTTTAAGCTGCCCTTTAATAACATTTTATGAAAAGATAAATTTATTGAACTACTTCATTAATTTATTTTGTTTGGATATACTGTCTTTACCTGCACCTTCTAGATTCAGTATGTCAGAATATTTTAGATTTTGTGAAAAGTTTGTGGAGTGATTACTAAAAACTGTAATTTTCTAATTTCTGTTGCACAGTTTGATCTTCATATTTTCAACCTTTTCCTCTCAATTTCCCTGTTTCTGTAGTTGCTGTTTCCTGCCTCTGTAGGACGGAGGAGCTGTTCTGTTACCAGGTTCTTCTTGTTCCAGGCCATGCTGCTGATGCTACGTCCTCTGCTGAGCTTACAGCTGAAAACCCAGAGACTCCGCAGGGATGGAGACGGAGAGCTTCCTGTATCCTCCTCTCTCTGCTCCACCGGACTGTCTGGGTCTGAAAACATCACTACATTCATGCTCATTTAGTCGTCCGTTAGTGCTTCTGATCACAGCATTTTCCTTCACCAAAGGTTCAGAGACAGTAAACATTCCTATACGTACAGTATCAGACAGGGCAGACATGAGCTGAGGTTACCTTCTAGTACAAGCAGCTGTCTGTAAGCAGCCAGCTGAGGTTGGAAGATGTTCGACAGGATGCTCCTCTCCATCACCAGTAAGCTGTGCTGGAATCTCTCTGACTGCATGATGAGCTGCAACTCCGACTCGGTGTTTGCTGTGTTTCCAGATGATTCTACGTCTTTTACTGAGCTGGAAGCACTGACTGGAGAGGAAACATGTACGAGTAACAACACATAAAGAAAGTTTAAGCTGTAAGAATTCTCATCAGTTACATTCTGAATTCTGAAAAGTTCCAATATTTTACAATGAGTTAAGTATTAATTATAGCAGAACTCATCCTCCACACTTTAGGCACTTTTCCATCAGCACCTACTGGACCCGACTCGGTTTAGGTGGTGTTCCATTCCAGCTGAGCACCACCTCATCGTGGGTGGAGTCATAAAACACTCTCCGTCCTCCAACATGGTCTCCAATAATGCAGCGGTGGAGTCGAGGCCACTCTCCCTCCCGTTGCTCGCCAGTCGGTGGCGTTAATGGCGTCCATTTGGCTAAACCACTTCCAACACCTCTGGTTTGACCCACTCCGGCCGTTGTGGTCCTTGATGGACCGTTAGTCACTTTAGAGCTTTTTCAGCTTCTCTTGACACTGCTTCATTGTCCTGCTGTATCTGTGGGCGGCCATCCACTAGGAGATCTCCTGATAAACTTTCTCCGTCCAGCTCTCTCTGGATTCTTGGGTCCACCACCAAAGACAGAAAAGTCTCCATTCGCCCACGGTACAGGTCTGGTGTGTCGTCACTCCCTGTCCAATCAGTGGCCTGCACTCTGTAGACGTCACATTATCGGCGCCAATCAGCTCGCTGGGAACCCCGGCCCAGTAGGAACTAAAATAGAACCTGGTACCAGGTACTAAAATAGTAGCTGGTACCAGGTACTACGTCCTGATGGAAAACCTCACAAACCCAGTACAGCTCAGTAGGTGTTAATGGAAAAGCACCTTTTGTGTCTTTACTGTTACCTGAACTGACTGTGCTGCCCACTGACATGCTTCTTTCTGCTGCTCTACTGGAGTCCAAAACAGCTTCTGGGAAGTCAGTCTTCTCTGGCTGAGGGCTCCTGATGGTTTGTTCCTGCTCAAGGTTGCATAGAGTGTCAAACATGTCCCAGGTGGTAACAGTCACAGCTGTGGACATGAAGACACAAGAAGATTTTCAGTGGAAAAAGGTACTGCACCAGTGGACAGGTGGTATCTATGCAGAAATCCCTCCACTATCTGTCAGATTAAGTTCAGATGTTAGAACTAGAATTACAACAATTACAGCTCATCTAAAAAATAGAAATTACAGTTTGAAAATCTGAAATGTATCCAAGTATTTTACGCTTTATTTACTTATTTTAGCGGCTGAAATACGTTACAGAAAGAATAAATGTTTAAAACAGATACAGCCGAGCAACAAAAACTGGTTAAATTTGCTAAAGGTTATGCATAGATAGTTGAAATAGCCAGTTAAATGTGGTCAATAAGTGGTTAAAATACTTTAAAGTAATGCATAAACAGTTGAAATAAGTAGCCATATGCTGGATAAATGGTTGGAATAAACATTAAAGTGAAAAACAATTATAGTTCAAGTACCATAATGAGCAACAAGTTAATGCTGAATAAATAATAAAAAAATAAAATTGTAAAATGTTTTTGCAAGTAATGGACAACCAAGTCAAATTAACAGAAAAAGTAATGAATAAATAGCTGGTAAAATGTTAGAAATCCTAAAAGTAGTCAATAATTTGTTTAAAATGCTAGTCCAAAATAGTCTATAAAAGGTTAAAATAGCTAAAATTAATGAAATTCCAGTTGAAATAGTGAACTAAAACAAAAGGATATAAAATAGTGCACAAAATATGGCAAAAGAAGCAGATAAATGGGTTGAAATTGGATGAATAATTCCAATAATTAGCAAAAAATAATGGATAAATAGCTGAAATAATTAGCTAACTGCTGGACTAATCTTTAAAATAAATGAAGCAAAATTGAAAGTAGTTTTATGTAATGGAGAAAAGACTGAATAAACGGCTTAAAAATGCAAAAATGTTAAAATAATCGCAAGTAATAGATGAACAGTTGAAACCGACAACCAAAAGTATTCAATAAACAGCTTTAATACACACTAAAGTAGCAATGAAAGACCTGCAAATTGGTAAAACTGCTGTAATCAGTCAATAAAGTGTTGAAATATCAACCTAAAAATGGTTAATGGAAGGTTTAAATAGCTGAAAGTAATGGATGGAACAGCTGAAATTGTAAACTGAGTATGGAAGAGTAAAGGATGAAATGAAAGTCGACTACGAAATGGATTTAGTCGTCATGGATAAATAGTTTACATAGCTTAAAGTAATAAATAAACAAGATAAAGAAGTGATAGTAAGTTGTCCAACATCTACTTTTATCTAACTAAAAAATGTGTTGTATCACATCCAGATGAAAGAAGTTTGAATCAAGCTGCCTGAAATGAATTCTTGCAGCTTCCTGATGGTAAACCTGCAGCTTCAATGTATTAACACGAATCATTACTGCAGGAAGCAACACGGATCACGGATCAGCTGAGACTAACCTGCGTCCACCATGACCAGGCTGTCACTCTGGACATGTTTGTGTTTAGCTGCTCCATTCAGCGTCTGCACAGATCGATTCACGTATTTATCGTTACCCATCCTGTTCCTGCAAACCTCAGCATACTGGTTGTTTCTTTCTCTAGAAACAAGGAGAAGATGACAACAGAAGCAAGAATACACAGTTTTAATTTACTAACTGACACATTCGACAGGATGTACGTCCCACTCAGCTCCATTTAGAAAGATCAGGACATCTTGACCACTCCAAGGAGGCTTTATAGGAGGTGACAGTTTCAGAGATTTTTGGAGGGAATTCCAATCGATTGCTGCAGGAAAGCAAAAGGAACTCCAACCAAAGACAGTAAGAACCTTGAGGATTGAGTGTTATGAGATCACTAGACCTCAGGTGGTCGTTACTATGGGAGGGGTGTTGGAGGTTGAAGAGGTACTGAGAGGTCTTCCCTGATAGGGTCTGGTAGATAAGCAGTAGTCAGCACCAACCACCAGTTTGTAAAGGTCACAACGGAGGGTGGAGAAAGGTGAAGACAGATGGCTGAGAGATAGAGGACATCAAGCCTGTTAAAGTTACACTTAGGGGCCATTTTCTAGATGGCATCAATGTAGTGGAACATGGAGAGGATGGTCATCATGTAGAGGAGATGTAGAGGACTTCACTCACATGACAGCGTCGGCCTCATCAGCATCCACTGAGACAAAGGCGCTGGGTATGTCCAGCAGTGAGATGGTGTCTGTCTCTGTGAGGAAGACGTCTATGATCTCCTTCAACATTTCTTCTGTCACCGGTTCTTTCACTGTGCTCTTTTTCAGCTTCACATCTGGCAGGGAACCCAAAGCATGACACCATAAATAGATCTTCATTAAATGACACCAGAAATACGTTACAACTACCTGACAGCTGGACAGCATGTTATTAATGAATCTTAACCTGGGATGCTGATTGGCTGGTCACGTTTAGAGAATGTGTCCTCTATCTCCTCATTCACCGACTCTATGGTAGACTGGCTGGATATTCTACTGCTGCCAAATACTGGCCTGAAAAACAACCATAGATAGATAGATAGACTATAGATAGATAGACCATAGATAGATAGACTATAGATAGATAGATAGTCCATAGATAGATAGTAGGGCTGGGCGATATGGCCTAAAAAAAAAATCTCAGATTTTTTTCACAAAAAATCCCGATTCACGATTTATCCGATTTTTTTTTTGCCCCCTACCTAATCTCTGCACGCCGGAGTCCAGTCTACTTTATGCAATTGAGCTGCAGCCCTCTCCAGGTAAACACACCGGATCGCAGCTGGAAATGCGCTGCATGTGACATGCTGGTCCGTTGCAGTGCGTTTCCAGCTGTGATCAGGTGTGTTTACCTGGAGAGGGCTGCAGCTCATTTGCATAAAGTAGACTGACTTCTACTTTATGCAAATTGGATGCGGCGTGCGGAGATTCCACGCATCGCAGCGCTGTCATGTGACCATGTTGTGGTTCGCTAGTGACCGCCCACCATCCGTGTGATTTTCAGATGTGGTGCGTTGCCGTGCGGGAAAATAGCATCTAGTGGACACGAGCCTTTAGATCTGCACCGCTCGCCGCCATGTTGTTTGTGTATCAAGCGCGGGGGGGAGGGGGGCGCACTCTGAACTACGGGAGCCCAGCGGGAAGGCGTTGGTGGCGGATGTTGATGAGAAAATTGATTTTCATTAAAACAAATCGACATTAGATAGAGATAGATAGATAGATAGATAGATAGACAGACAGACAGACAGACAGACAGACAGACAGACAGACAGACAGACAGATAGATAGATAGATAGTACTTGGAGAAGGGCATGGTAAAGCTCCCCGTGGCTGTGGTCTGGTCTGATCCTCCAGAGATTTCATTCATAAAGAACCTGCTTCCTTTGGCCTGAGCTGTTCCAGGATCAGCCTGGTACAGCGGCTGAGGAGTGACGACGTTGTTGTCTTCATCAAACACCTGCAGATACAAGAACAAACGATCACTCAGCGAAAATATCACTGCTACTAGATGGTCACACTGAGCCCCGTCTGAAACTAAGAACACATTTAAGATCCTCTGCTGCTTCTCCACTATTTCAGAGGGAAATACTGAACCTTTGGCTCCAGGAGGTTCATCTGACCTCTCCAGGTTTTATATGTGTGCTTATATACTTAAAATGACCATGACCATTGCTTTATGCCTTTTCTTTTGTGATTCTCTGTAGATCCTGTCTACATTTTCTTTGTGAGGTTGTAATGGGGAAGCTGTTTGCTGATGCTAAGCTGGTTAGCAAACAGCTCTTGTATGGCTCTTCATTTAGTATCCAGATGTCCACATTCGCACACTTCTCTTCTTTATCAAGTATTGTTGAGTGATGATTTATTTTGGATTATCTGTTGACTCTATGTGATTGTTATTTATCAAATGTCTTGCTAATCAATCACTAAAATGTCCAGTTGCTGAAGTACCTCAAAAGAATATCTATCTATCTATCTATCTGTCTGTCTGTCTGTCTATCTATCTATCTACACACACACACACACACACACACACACACACACACACACACACACACACACACACACACACACACACACACACACACACACGCACACACACACACACGTATGGGATTTTTATTTATCAAATGTTTTGATAGTCCACCATTAAAATGATATTTTTCATGAATACATAAGTAATACCCATAATATTAAAAAAAGGTACATTTTCCTGATTCTACTTACAGTTTGTGTACTTTTGCTGAAGTACTGTGTCTAATTGAGGACTTTTTATTCCTCCTATTCCTATTCCTTCCTATTTTATTTCCTCATAACAGAGTACTACTACAGTGTTGTTAGTGGCCTGAGTTAAGGATGTGGATAATTGCTGGACCAAAACAGAGTTAAAAACTGGGCTTGTTACCCGGACAGCAGGTCTGGGAATGTGGACGTGGCTCTTGTCCAGGACTTTGCTGCCTCCTCCCAGACTGAGGCTCTTCCTGCTGCCGGTTCTGGAGCTCTGGTTTCCATACCGGCCGGACACGGAGACGTTTCCCGCCCTGGAGGAGCTGGAGGACGGCAGAGCGACGGGTTAGCTTAGCGGTGAACACATCCGTTCATAAAACCAGAGTCTACTTACGGCCTCAGAACCAGAGTCCTCTTCTTGTTCTTGTCTTCTGAGGAGGACATTTTAGTTTACAGCCGCCGTTGCTATGGTGTCCTACTAACGGTGTTGCCATGGCAACGTAACCCCTGCGTATAAGGAAGTCGCCGTTTAAGGAACTTTATTTGTCAAAACAGCGCAAACGGTCAAAATACTGGATTAAAAATGTACGATTTAGCCCTTTACAGTTTTATTCCACATAAAATACTATTTTTTGTCGTGGTTCATGCAGTTTTGAAGGTTTATTTTACCAAAATACTATTTTCTGTCAACGTATTTTAAATTTTAAAAGTTTATTCCACCCAGAATACTACGTCCTGTCTAGATAAGTAAGGTTTTAAAGGCCTGTTCCACCAAAAACACGAGTTTCTACACGACTTACAGTTTTAATGGTTTATTCCAACCAAAAGTTACTTTCTAACGAAAAAGTTATAAATTTAAAGGTTTATTCCATCTAAAATATTATCTTCTGTCCAAGTGCCAATAATTTTGAAGGTTTGTTCCACCCAAATCGTACTTACTAATAAATGGGTTATGGTTTTATTGGTTTATTTCACCCAAAATACTAGGTCTAAGTGGTTCTACGGTTGAGGCTCTGGGTTACTGAGCAGAAGGTTGAGGGTTCAAACTGCTACTGTCTTTAACCCTACCAGCTCCAGATGCCTGACCATGGCTGACCTCCACTCTGACATCCACCCAGATATATAAAGAGAGAATTTCACAGTCATGTATTTGTGACCAACAGGAACAGGAAAATGTAGGGAAAACAGGAAAGAGAAACCATGGTGGATTTTACATTTAAAGAAGACACAGAAGACACTCTGGACTCCAACTGGTGCTTCAAACATGCTTTATTCTTGACCTTAGATAACTGGAGCGGTCAAGGATGAATGAGAGGCTTTGAAAGGACACTTAGGAGAGCATCTTATCAGTGGTCTCTGCTCTTTAGATAAGACTCATATAACAGAGGTGCATTTATCTCCCAGTCGCTGTGTGAGTTTTGAATCCAGCAGAAAGACAAGACAGAAGAAGATGGCAAAAGACAAGGACACCCGGAGAGAGGAAAGGAACAGCAGAGACAGAGAAGAAGACCTTTATCTGGGCTGTCTAACCAAACTGCAGCTGATCCTGATCACCGTGGCTGTTGGAGTTATCATTCTTATTGCCATAATCACCGTCAGCGTGGTGCTCACCACAAACAAAGGTACTTTACTCTATATTAGCAGCTCACTGGGGAAGACTGTCATCATGTTTTACATCAATGCATTTACTCACGTCGTGGTAAATTCTACATTTAGTATAGATGTAAATACATTTAATACTATTTTGAGCTTAACTAAAAGTAGAGACAGCATCATTTTAGAGCAGGTTCAGTATCATCAGTGTTTACTGACTCTTATGATGCTGGTTTATTGGTAGCTGATGGACACAAAGACGTCTCGTAGTTTAAGCATCATTCCAGAACTGGAGGACATTTCACGTCCAACCCATTAAATTTACAATAATCTATGTACAAAATACAACATGTTAGCATAACCTTTTACCTGGAAGAAGAAGAAGAAAACAGCAAATCACATGAAACACTGGAATTAACATCATCTAACAGTGTTCCTAAAGAATGGGTAGAGCAAAGCTATGTCCTCTCTTCTATTTTCCATCTTTTCATCACATTGTCAGCCTTGATTGAATGTCTCCCTCCAGCTCATATTATCAGGATCAGACTAATTCTTTGGACTGTTTTCCATCAATCAGTTTGTCCTCTTGGTCAGCATAAACAGTTAGCTAAATATCTAGCTTCTACATTAGCATGGATTAGAGTAGGGTTAGAAAACAACACAGAAAACATGGAATCAGAAGCTGAGCCAATCAATACCTATTATTGATCAATACGGAGCAGAATATTGGAAAAAAAGAAGGTTGATTTTACAAAACATTTGAAGCCCAAATGTCCTCTAATTCTGGAATGATCCTTAAAATTCTCCCAGATGTCTCAGACCCATGGAGCCAAGGGTACTTAGTTTTAGCCTCTCAGTTGTGGAGCTGTTGCCAACTGAATTGAGGGAGCTTTTTATAGGTAGAAATCTAAAAAATAAAAAAGAAAGCAAAAGAAGGCTAACCTCTTTTACCAGGACCAGGATGTATCGGTAAACCTACCACTGCTTTTCAAGACTGCAACGAGTTGCAGAAAATAAAAGCACTGTTGTCATGTTTCTGTTGCATCAAGTTTGTTAGAGCTGAATTTGACCTTTTTTTCCTAACAGGTTTAATGAATTTGGTATTTACTGACTCATTCTTATTAGGCTGTTCACTTGCTAATTTACAGTTTTGAGCAGGTGGAAATAAAATGTAACATTTTACTGGTATTTTTCAGAGCTTTCTCAGCCTAATAAAGGAGAGGGATAGACTTACTGAGTCTCTCCGATCCAGAGAACTCAAGGTAGTTTATTTTGACCTTGTAGTTGTGGAGATGGAACTGAATTTGTCAGGTAGAAGTCAAAATACCCTACGGTTTTAGGGGTTAATATCACCTAAGGTTCCTCTCATTCTAAGCAGGATTTCAAGCCATACATTTATCTTTCAGTATACAAATGAATTAATTCCACAGTTTTTCAGTAACTGTGAAGCCCTAAGTGAGGTGAGTCAGTCCTTTTGAATAACATTTGAATAATCCCATTACAAATAAATTCAATAACCCATCTATCCACACACAATAACAGCAGATACCTAAAACTGTCGCTTGGAATCACATAGGTATGACTATCCATGTTGAGTCAACCTGTCTCCTTGTTTATATTTAGCAAATGCTCCTGCAGTCTGCACATTATCACATAATACTTTATATTACCTTTATATTACCTTTTTATTACCCAAGGATTGGTTTGATTACAGTGGTCAAAGCTCATGAGATAACACAAGTCAATTTAATCTGATAATATATCACATTCGCCACACAGGTAATGCAGTTATTACAATATTGTCATTAAACATTCACAGTGCAGGTGGGAAGAAAATGCACCTTTGGATTTAAGTACTGGTTGAACCTCCTTTGACAACCTCTAACAAGCTAACTGCAGATCAAAACACAACATTCAGGAGGAATTCTGGAACATTATTTCTTCTAGAACTCCTTCAGCTCTGAACACTTGCAGTGTTGGACAGTCGCTGTGCATGCAGGGAGACAAACAGTGTTATTACGATGGCTAATACACAAGACAAAACCAAATGTTTGTCATAAACCTGCCCAGGGCTGCTACAGTGAATGCATCGTCCTGGCATAGGTTATTAGGCCAAAGAATCCGTCTCATTGTTGACACCATGGCGAGAGCAGTGGGGAGGATGAGATCCTCAGCTACTGTATGCAAACCTAATAATAATAAAAATAATAAAATAATAATAAAACTGTAAACCCATCTATCCCTGTTTATGAGGTGTATTCAGATAAAACAGTCCTGCACCAGGTAGTGTCCTCGGCAATGTTTACTATTTTTTCAGTGATCAGTTTCGGAAAAGTTCTTGTGGATCCACTGATAGAACTGAGAATAAGACGGTTCTCTTCAACTGCATCACAAACTACAGCTGTCAATAAATAAAGACCTCTAAAACATTTAATAAAGACTGATAATGATCTAACAAACCTGAATATATATACACACTACCACTCACAAGTCTGGAAAAACCTTCTTATTCAGTGCTTTTTATTTATTTGGATTATGTTTTACATTGTAGATTAATACTGAAGATCAGCACTGTTTTGTTTACAACATAATTCCATATGTGTTCTTTTATAGTTTTGGTGTCTTCAGTATTAATCTATAATGTAGAAAATTGCATGTATATATATATGTATACATATATATGTATACATATATATGTATACATATATATATATATATATATGTATATATATATATATATATATACACATAGACAAATTTCGTTGTACTTCTGAAGAATGACAATAAAGTCTCTTTAATAGTTATATAGTTATATTACTGTTGTGCGCCGCGAAAAACAGACCGACGTTAAAACAATAGTTCAGCTCGTTAGTTCCACTTTTTTTTTCCTCGCCCCTCCAGGGGGTCGTGCCCCTCTCTTTGAGAAACTCTGCCCTATTGTTACCTGTATGAGGCTCCAGCAACTTTAGCTTCCAAACACCTGGACACAGGAAGGATTCAGGAAAACTATCAGACGGACGAGTCGCTGGTTGTGGAAGATAATCTGGAGACGTAGTCCTGTGGATTATTAGGAAGGTTGCCATGGACAACCAGCAGGGTACGTGCTACTGTGTGTTCAAACTCTGCGTGCACGAGACCGTTCCTGGAGCTCAGCAGAAAAACTGAGAACCTCAGAAGAAGATGTAGAGCTACATCCTCCTCCTAGCCGCCGAGCTAACGTCCAGCTAGCCGCAGTAAATCACCGACACCGGGGACGACTAGCCGGTGTTAGCTTCGTTAGATGGGGACGGAGCTTCCTGGACAGGGGCAGGCCTCCGTCCACTACGACTACAAGAAGAAATAGTACAAAGGGAAAAAGACATGACCACTGCAGATAACCTGGAAGACATCAGAGGATCTTTGAATTCTCTGTCAGGTGAGCTGTTAAAGCGATTTATTTATTTAGAATTCGGTAAAGTTAGAAAGATATTTACAGACTCGGACTTCCGGCATCAATAATTCATCAGATATACCTTGTCAGAGCATAAACCGTGCTTCTTTCCCGTCGTTGTAAGGTAGATAATGTGCTACAGCCCAGTTTGATCAACAGTAGCTGAAATAACATTGGTGTCTATGAGGAAACAAGGACCGTCAGCAAATTACAAACCGCTGCAAGAGCGAAGAAAGACATATTCAATAACTTCACTCTGATGCACTGTAGTGTCACCAGATTTACTGCAGCCTTCAACTGGATCCTGCTGGTCACACTACAACTGTTGGATTGATATTAAAAAATTAATAATTTTAAGGATTTTTTTTAATGAGTAATACAATTCAGTAACTTCACTCTACGAGTGAAAAAATATTTAACACCAACAAGTTGAACTTGCGTCTTGTCGGTCCATAGAATTTTCTCCCAGAAGTCTTGGGGATCATTCAGATATTTATTTCCTTCATGTTCTTTTAGGTCAGCAGTGGTTTTGGCCTTGGAACTCTGCCATGGATCCATCTTTGTCCAGTGTCTTCCTTATTGTTGAGTCGTGAACTATGACCTTAACTGAGGCCAGGGAGGCCTGCAGGTCTTTAGATGTTCTCCTGGGTTCCTTTGTGACCTCCTGGATGAGTCGTCTCTGTGCTCTTGGGGTAATTTTGGTAGACTGGCCACTGCTGGGAAGGTTCTCCACTGTTCCATGTTATCTCCATTTGTGGATAATGGTTCTCACCATGGCTCTCTGCAGTCCTAAAGCTTTAGAAATGGCTTTGAAATGCTTTCCAGACTGATAGATGTCAATTACTTTATTTCTCATCTGTTCTTGAATTCCTTTGGATCATTTTGTTGCAGCTTTTTGAGATCTTCTGGCTGACTTCCTTTTGTCAGACAGGTTCTGTTGAAGTAATTTCTTGATTGAACAGGTTGGGAGGTAATCAGGTTTGGGTGTGGTCAGTAAAATTAAACTTGCTTTCCAAAAAATGCGATTAGATAAGATAAGATAACGTTATTTCTTTTACACCGACAACTCAAAGTACAGATGGTTTTACCTTAGCTGACATGTTTCAACTGCAACTGCAGTCTTCTTCAGAGCGTCGTCTCACGTGTGCTGACGTGTCCTTTTTTATCACGTGACCGGTCTGACAGATCTGTCAGAATCTGTCAGCACACGTCAGATGACGCTCTGAAGAAGACTGCAGTTACAGTTGAAACATGTCAGCTAAGGTAAAACCATCTTATCTTTGATTTGTCGGTGTAAAAGAAATAACGTTATCCTATGACAGTCAACGACAAAATGAACATCATCCAAATAGATAAGTCCTTTATTTCTCCCCACACCAGGGGAAATTTACATTGTTACAGCAGCTTATGTAGCAATAGACATAGTAATAGAAATAAAATAATAATAGACCAGTAGTAATAATATTTACAATATGTACAGGGATGAGAAATGAGGACGAAATAGTACAGTATTGACACACTGTAAGACAATGCAGTATAAAGTGGCTTGAAAAAAATAAGTTTAAATAGTGCAAAGATGTAGCAGTGCAATAATGTCTGCAAATTTTATGGTTTGGGATAATATGATATGAGTCCAGGTTATGTTAACATCAGCCAGTGATGCTGATGTTGTAAAGTCTTCTAGCAGATGGGATGAAGGACCTGTGATAACGTTCCTTCTTGCAGGGTGGATGTCTCAGTCTGCTGCTGAAGGAGCTGCTTAAAGACCCCACAGTGTCATGCAGTGGGTGAGAGGGATTGTCCATGATGGATGTGAGCTTTGCCAACATCCTCCTCTCACCCACCTCCTCTATGGAGTCCAGGGAACAGTCCAGGACAGAACCTCCTCCTGACCTTCTGTTTAGTCTCTTTCTGTCCCTTTCAGTGCTCCCTGCTCCCCAGCAGACCACTGCATAGAAGATAGCAGACGCTACCACGGACTCATAGAATGTCCTGAGCAGAGTCCTGCACACTCCAAAGGATCTCAGTCTCCTCAGCAGGTGGAGACGACTTTGGCCCTTCTTGTACAGAACCTCTGTATTGTGTGACCAGTCCAGTTTATTGTTGAGGTGAACATCCAGGTATTTGTATGTGTCCACCATGTCAATGTCCAAACCCTGGATTTTCACTGGTGCAGTCTGGCATGTCCTCCTCCTGCTGAAGTCCACGATCATCTCCTTCGTCTTACTGGCGTTGAGCTGCAGATGGTTTCACTCACACCAGTCAACAAAGTCAGAGATGACCGTCCTGTACTTCCATTCGTCCCCCTCAGATACCCGACAATGGCTGTATCATCAGAGAACTTCTGGAGGTGACAGCTCCCAGAGTTGTAGTGGAAGTCCGATGTGTACAGGGTGAAGAGAAAGGAGGACAAACTGTCCCCTGTGGATCTCCATGCTGCTGACTACCACATTTTAGCCACAGTTAATTCATAATTTGACAAGGAGGGAGCAATTACTTTTTCACACAGGGCCAGGTAGGTTCAGGTAGCTTTTTTCCCTTCAAGCATTAAATAATCATTTAAAAACTGCATTTTGTGTTTAATTTGTTTGATGGTCTTAAACATTTAAGTGGGGGAAATATTAGAAAAAATAAGAATTCGAGAAGGGGGCAAATACTTTTTCATGGCACTGTATTTGTCACACATTAAGCAAATAAACTAAAAGGTATTAGTGTATACGGAATTGAACTTCTAACAAAAAAAAAAATGGGGACATTTCTCCAAAATCGAAAAAAAATCACAGCAACATGGACTCAAAATGGAAATGTTTGGATAAAAGAACAAGACGGATCCAATGCCAAGATGATCAGAGATGTAAAAGAGCTCCAGAAACTCAGGGGAAACAAAGGGGTAGATTACAGAAGCGTATTCTTCTTTCTGCTCCCTTTCATTCAGAAGTTTGGAAACCTTTTTTGTATTGAATTGCTTTTTTCTTTTGTCAGTGAATAAAATAAACTATGACCAGCATAAAATATTAAATTCCATTTACCATTTATTCTGGTATTTCTGAATCCCCCTTAATAGCCCCTGTAGTTAGCAGTACTGTTAATAGATCGATATATTTCATTACCTACCCTAGATTATAGAATATTCTATATATAAAGTATGTCTAGGTTTGTATGACCAATGTTAAGTCACATGTTTTTCAGTCTTTTATTTATGAGCCGTCTCTGTCCATCCCATCAGGTTCTCCAGCTCCTTTTCCCTTGTTCCCACCTGGAGGAGACATGCTGGACTACCTGGTGCAGGCAGGTGAGATCAGCCAACCTGATGGCCTTTTTGCTTCCTGGTTCCACAGAGCTAACAGCAAGGAGGAGATGAATGAAGCCCTCTCAGGTAAAAACACACAGACTTTATTTTACTTTGATGGTGTTTATCGATGCATCTACGCCGTAAAAGAGTAAAAGTTTTAAACTGTAATTTAAAAACATACATACAGTCATGCAAAAAATGATTAGACCACCCTTGTTTCTTCAGTTTCTTGTTCATTTTAATGCCTGGTACCACTAACGGTTTATTACCTGAAGAATACAATGAACAGGACTCTAAATGCAGCTGATTCCATAATACTTTATGTCCTATCTAACCTGCTTCAGCTTCATTGTATTCCATGGTCCATAAAAGGACATTTCATGACATCCTAGAGTGGTTTCCTGCTGACATTCAAGCTGTAGCACAACTCAGAAGCTGTCAGCTCTCACATAACACCTAAAACTAAAGAATTATGTGAAGCCACAAAGGCAGCCATCATGAGTGAGAGACAGGTAGCCAAAAAACTGAAGATCTCCAAGACAGCCGTTCATTACACCAAGAAAAAACAAGCGCAACATGGTTCTACCAAACTGCTAGCTGGTCAGGAAACGTCTTTCTACCCACCAGATGACCGTCACTCATCCGTTCCTGTGTCAGGAATCATCCTCAGACCTCCAGGGACCTTAAAAATGAGTGGACACTGTGGAGAAATGGGACTTGATGGACAAGGACAGTTGGAAAGCGACTTGTTGAAGCTGGTCTGAAGTCACACAGGGCAGGAAGAAGCTCTTCATCAAGGAAAGGCAGAGGAAAGCCAGTTACTCTTTGCTGGGATCACAAGGATTGGACTGTTGATGATTGGACTGAGGTTCTCTTCAGGGATGAATCCAGTTTTCAGTTGATGTCCACTCCAGCCAACTTACTGGTTAGGAGGAAGCCTGGAGAAGCTACAAACCAGACTGTCTGCCCCTACAGTAAAACATGGAGGTGGATCAGTGACCATCTGGGGTAGTTTCAGTCTGGGTGGAACAGGGAGACTGAACCAGGTCATGTTTGGGGGTACTCTAGAAAACAGTCTTCTTCCATTAGCTGGAAAACTCTTTCCTGCCTCCAATGATTGGATTTTCCAACAAGACAAGGTCAGTTAAAGCCTGGATGGAGAACCAGAACATTGGAACCATGCCTTGGCTGCTCAATCACCAGATCTAAATCCAACTGAAAACCTGTGGAAAATCATCAAATGCTAAATGGAGAACCACAAGCCCAAAAACAAAGCAGATTAGTTAGAATGAGTGCAACAGGAATGGGCTGCTGTGACAGCAGAACAATGTCAGAAGCTGGTGGAGAACATCCAAGACGCATGACTGTAGTCATCAGAAACAATGGTTATGAATCAGTACTAACTCCTGTTTGGATCATGGGACTAAAACAGACAGAAAAGAAAACATGGAATCCTAAAAGCTGTTTTTGTCAGAACAATGTCATAGCTACTGATGATTGATTATTATCAAGAAAACCATGGAAAATGTCTGATATCAGCTCTGAAATTAAACTCTGATGAGCTGTTTTTGTTGTTGTTATTATATTTGTCCAAGCAAATGTACCTTTAGTAGTACCAGGCATTAAAATGAAGAAGAAACTGAAGAAAACAAGGTGGTCTGATAATTTTTCCATGACTGTATTTATGTAATGTGACAAACCTCCTCTTTCATCTCCAGGTGATGTCATGATCCTGGAGGCTGATGTCACTCTGAGGGGTTATGGGACGCCCAGCGAGGAGCCGGTCCCCATCATGGCTCATCCTCCTGCTGTCCAAAGTGACAACACTCTGGACGAGTGGTTGGATACTGTGCTGGCCTCCAGGAAAGGTGCAGATCGGTTCGTGCAGACAACAGATTCTCTGAATGGATTCAGGCTTTAATGCTTTTTCTCTCTGCAGCAATGAAGTTGGACTTTAAGGCTCTGGAATCAGTGGGTTTGTCTCTGGACCTGCTCAGTCAAAAGAACAGCAGCGGGAGATTAAACAGGCCTGTCTGGCTGAACGCAGACATCCTGATCGGTCCCAACACACCAGGCTTCATGCCTACAGTTAATGGAAGCAGGTAGGTAAGCTGCAGGATTTAGAAGGTTTAGGTTGTGAAACGCAGTTCTGATCCACATCAGGCGGTCTGGAAGCAAGTAAATGTTGGGAATTGTTCCACTTTCTTGCTTTCTTTCTTAATTTTCAGATTCCTTCAGTTGGTTCAGGAGAAGTTTCCGGATGCGACTTTGTCTCCAGGATGGATGGTATGAATCTCAGATCATTCACACCTTTCGAACTCACCTTTTAAGGAGTTGTAACTGAAGTCGTCTCTGCAGGACTTTTCAGCTGGTTTTGTTTTCTATGTGTGATCCGATGATTCCCAAACACAGTAGGATGTTGTAAAATCTCCAGAAATCCTGTATTGTGTAAAATCACAGACTATTGAGCTGCTCTCCTCCATTTACAGGCTTTAGGAAACCCAATCTGTGTGATTTTAACCAATCCCAGGGCTTTTCACTGCTCAGGTCTGTCTGTGTTTGTCCCTGGTGGGAATGGATTAGAAGAGAGAAGGACAAGCTGCATGGTTTCACTTATTATCCTGCCTTTTCCAGATTCCTACCTCCTGCAGCTTTCATACTATCCGGACGATAAACTGCGTCAATCCTGTTAAAGATGCCAGCTGCGTTCCAAATTCCTTTTTTACTTTCAGTTCGTTCTGCAGCTCTTCCAACATACATACCGTTTCATACATAATTACACTTGGGACATATTGTTTAAACTATAAACTGTCCTCTGTCTGTGACTCAAGCTCGGTTAGACTCAACACAACATGTGTCATATCTGTGCAGAGGATTGTGGGTAAAAATGACAGGAAAAGCCTGTCGCTTTGTGTAACCGGTGACTTTCTTCCCTGCGTTGTGCTGATCTAGCTGACACGAATCTCCGTTTATTTTTATCCTCTCTCTTCACAATTGACAAAAAAACACCCAAAAACCATCTCACAACCTGGGCTCCTCTCTCTGAACACTTTACAACATCCGTTTAATCTGTAAGTCTGTGAATGGGACGAACCCAGCGCCGCTGGGGGATTTATCAGAAAGAAAAATGGTATTAGAGCTTAGTTGTATGAGGTCAAGTACCAGAGGTGACTGAAGTAAAACTTAGAAAGTCCTGCCTTGCACAGAATGCCTGATCTATCAAGGGTTGTACAAACTGGATCCTGTACCTCCAGCTGTAGTAGAAAATCCACTTTATCAGTTTACAGAGACAGTAGAAGACATGGCTGATTAACAGTCATACATGGAGGAATTCAGGCTCTTTAACTACATGCACTTTATCACAGGCTGCCTAGAAAACACTTTCCAAAAATAGCAGCACTCTAGGGCAGGTTTAACTCCGTCACTGTGAATTTATTGCTTTTATCGGTCTGTATCCCTGCATGTTGTAAACATGTAAACAGATGAAAACAGACAATTGAATTTCCCTTCGGGGATTAATAAAGTCATTGTATTGTTTTTCTTTAATGTGTGGGACAACAGATGGAAATTAGCCTTGTGCTAAGTCCAGTTTATTTCCTGCAGCCTGGTGTAAACTGTTATGAGATCCTATGTTCGTTAATATGCACTGTCCTGTCCAAATAAACAAACAAACAAACAAACAAAAGGCAGCTGTGTGAGGCGGGGAGAATTCACTGGACATATAGCAGATGTACACGACAGAACATACACCTTCACAGTGCACAAAAAAACACACAAAAACACACAAAGTGCCGTCTCACAACCTGTAGCTCCTACAGAAATCAGTTAACCACATGAGAACCAGAAAGTGAGCTCCTTAGGGCCTCAGAGGTCCTGTTCCTTCCACCACCGGGTCACAACGCTTGTTCTTGGGTTCCAACACAGTTTCAGGCAGAAGGTTTCAAATTTGTGGTTGTTCAGTGTAAAGAAAAAAACCTGTTCAATAGTTGATACAATAACAGGTTGTTTTCAGTGTCTTTCAGGTTGTTTAGCTTCTCTTCATCATTGCTTTTCATGTTTTTAGTCATTTAGCATCTCTGAAGTCATTTTGTGTCTCTTTCTGGTCATTTGCATCTCTTGGTGATTATTTCGAGTCTTCTTGTGGTTGTTTTGCATCTCTGCATCATCACTTTGCATCTTTTTAGTCATTTCACATCTGACTGTAGTCATTTTTAAAGTCGGAATTATATGACATTAAAACACAGAAATTACAGCTGCACAACCTGGCCAAACTCTCTCTCTGAACACGTAAAAAGGAGAGAGCTAAGGCAGGAAAAACTCATTCCTAGTTAGCCGTGAGGCGGCTAAATGTGCACATAGGGTACAGGAGCCCCCAGCAAAGGTTCTACACAACAACTAAGAGACAGACTAAAGTTTGTGTAAACATAGCAATAAAAGAAGAATAAAATAATATATATATGGTACATAATATATTAGTAATAGCATAATTCATATATATTTAGCTCTCAACCACTGCTGACCCGTTAGACCTGCATACCGTTAAATCTAACCAGATGTAGTCCAACATCCTGCTGATTCTGAACGCTGAGCAGTTTTTCTGATTTTTCTAATCCGTAATATGGAAGCATGGATATTGGAGCGCATTAATACTCTTTCCTTTCTCCAAATTTAGAATATTTTTGCCCAGCTAGTCAGCACAAGCTGTTTACAATGAACAGTCAGCAGTGTTTTCACCTGGATGGTTGTGATTTTACCTGTTGGTTTCTACAGGTGTCCTACGCTCCTCCTCTGTTCACCTCCTCCTACACCAGAGCCATGGTGGAAGACATGTATGGTCTGGTTAAGGACTGCCCTCAGAAGGTTAGCAGCAAAACATACACAAATCCACATTTTTCTACGTGCTGTTGATGTTTAACCCTCCTGTTGTCTTCATTTACAGGCACCAAAAAATATAATTTCCTTGTCTGAAAAAAAAAATCCTAAAATTCAGCAGAAAAATTCCCCAAATTTCTGAAATTTGCAAAACCTTCAGGAAGAAAATCCCAGTAATTCCTTAAAAGTTTCCCTGAAAAGTTTTATTTTAAAAAAATCCCCCAAATTTGGCAAGAAAATTCTTGTAAATATTTTCAAAAAATGAGTAAAAATCTTCCAAAAAAAATCCTAAAAACATCTAAAGTAATTACATATATATCAGTTCTTTAAGAACATTCACATAAAAATCAACCAAAATCCAGCAAAATTCACATGTTGGATGATTTGTTTGTGAATGTTCTTAAGAAACATTTTTAACATTTCTTTTTTTTCCACCAAAAAATGTTCAAAGATTTCCCAAAAATGTTGAAAATGTGGACATCAGAAGTTTCACTGTGAAATTATTGTTTTTTTTACTTTTCAAACTTTAAAACGGGTCAATTTGACCTCCAGGATGACACCAGGGTTAAATATGCATGTTTTTAAGACCTCTACAACCTGTTTCACCATGCTGGATGGATCTCCATCTACTATCTCCTCTGTTCTCTGTTTCTGAGCCAAGCTGCTTTTATTTTAGTTTGAACTGGGGCTGATTGACTCCCAGTATTTTATTAATTATAAGCTGGTAGAGAAACAGCAGTATTACAACTATGGTGTCATTTATTCACAGTCGTTGAACTGAGATATCCCAGTAAATTTTTTTAACCAAATTTTTATTTAAACTGCACATTTTTATACATATTTACATGGATTTCAATAATGGGCAAACGAAAACACACATGGTAAAGAAAAACATGGAATTCAGCAACTTGACTAACTCACAGCATCATCTAGACCCACGTAAAGACCAGAATTTAAAGATAAATTCATTTAAAGAGCAGCAGGGGGTTATGAAACATGTAAATTTATGCAATCCAGACACAAATATCATCACATCTCCACTTTCAATTCAAACAGAAACGTCTCCAGCCTGTCAATATGTAAAATCTAATTCAGTTAAAGTCAGAAATAACGGCAGCCCATAAATTCACAAAGGAACCAAACTTCAGATGGAGTTTTTCTGTTATTTTTCCATTAAATCCACTTTCTTTAATCTATCTCTCCATTGGGGTGATGTAGTGGGATGAACCAAGACACAGATATCATCTTCTTTTCCACCAGTAGTAGGATATGGAACAGATCTGCCTTTTTTTTATCATTACTTCCTCTGGAATAGAACCGATTCTGTAGAACAACAGCTCAAGTGACAAATCCACACTAAAATGGATCTGATTTTTTTAGTTTCAGTTTTGTTTTAGAATGTCTCATCTTTGCTTTCTGTCCCAGTAAGTTTGACGTCGATATCTATGCTGCAGCAGCGACAGCATTAAGATCTTCTATTCAACTTCCGGATGTTTTCCTCTTTAGGTGACGTTCCCGGTTCATGCTCTGTTGGTTCGTTACGGCTGGCAGCATCTGAGCTGGCTCCTCAGCCAGTCACCACGGTAACACACACTGAAAATCAGCTGTTAATCATCCATTTACCGGTTCTGTTCAACAGTTTAATGGTTAATCTCTCTGAGTGTCTTGTTCAGATCATTCTGACGGCAGGACTTAGACTTACGTTTGTGTTTTTGGCTGTTTTGATGTTGGGATTTTGTTTCCAGGTTCAGCCTCACTTTGTGGCAAGGTTCAATCCATCCCAACGTCAGCGACCTGCTGTTTGTCCGCGACAATTCCAACCCTGCCAGAGTTTACTACGACATCTATGAGCCAACGCTGTCGGAGTTTAAAGAAGCTGCAAGTAAGGAAAGATCTGGTACACGTCCGCCTCCACAAGCTTCTTCTCATAAAGACACCAGCAGCTCTGAGTACATTCTATATATTACATTATATATTACAATACAAAACAATATTATATATATGTGTATTATATGAAGAAAAGCCCTGCTCAGCTTTCAGCTCTAATCATGTTGTTGAATTGACAGTGAATCTGTTTACCAGATGAGCAGCAGTAGATAAATGTCAGTTCCATTCACATCCATCGTTCTACTTTTTGTTTTGCTGTTTTCTCATTGTGGTGCTGGAACTAACAGTAATTTGTGGTGTGTAGGATGCCTTGTTTATTAGTGAACCCTGCTGGCTCTTTGTGATTAAGATTCAAACCAAACCATCCCGTGCTTTAGTTAGATCCTCTTAAGTTCCAGAAAGTAATGGAGGGAAAACAAGAGGAAGTACAGTGTGTGAAATCTGCAGGAAAACCTTTTAGTGCACCCGCAATGGTTCCTACAAAATTAGATTTAGTACTTTGAAGATGGTATTTGCTGACTTGGAACCTTTTGTTAAAAAACTAGTAGACATCAGGAGTGAAAATGTGGAAGAGGAGTTTAACGTCACTCTGGAGGTTAGACAGCAGCTCGTCGTCTCATTTTTATGTGAAGTTTGGATGAAGAATATAAGCATGTAGGTTTGTTTTAGAAATACAAAAAGTCCGTTAAAAATACTAAGGCCACATTTTTTAATAACATGGCAGAGACCAGGAAAACTCATGAAACTAGTGTAGAAACAAAGAGCTGAAGGTCAGAATAGTTAAAGTCGATGTAAAACTGATTTATTAGACAGAGTTTCAGTTTAAATCCGATGGAACAGAGATCACTGCTTTTGTTCACGGTTTCTTTATCAACGTACTGATTGTGCTTCCAGCCAGGCGGACCGATCCCAGGAGGTTCTATCCTGGAGGAGACCTGATGGATTTCCTTCATCCCACTCACAACTCAAACAACAACTTAGTAAGAGAAACCAGACAACGCAGCAGCCTGGAAGTTCGCTGGTTTACCGTCACTGACCAGACCTCTCTGCTGCCTCAGCTCTCAGGTAAGGACACACAAAAACAACACAACTTCTCACACTGTAGGTGAAGTCTCAGACACCAGAATGTTTCATTCAAACAAAGACTGTTCCTGAGATTACAGCACTCTGTCACCATCTTCTGGTACTGTTAGGAGTGACACACTACCACCCAGTGACAGAGGCAGTATCTCAGAAAAATCTGACACGGTGTGGCTTTAAAATCAAACTATGTGAAGCAAACAACAAAATTTGACAGACGCTGAGTAGAAGTCATGGTTAGAGCGATGTACAGGATCCACCAGAAGTGAGAAAACATCTGTGGAGAATCACTGGATGTCAGAATAGTTCATCACGTCTCAAACAGAAGGTCGTCTTCCTCTGGTTCCATGTGTTCAGTTATGAAACCATGAAATTAATCATTTTCTGTCTCCAGGTGGGGCTGGTGGGATGTTGGTCATTCATGTATCTTCTGACAGCAGCAGACCTGGAGTTCCTGTAGTGGAAGGATCTGGAAGGAGCTCAGAGTTGCTCTCACTGCAGGTACATCAGTAAAAACAGGGTGTTAATGGCAGAGCAGACATAGACTGGGACCCTTTTTAAATGTCAGAAAGCACAGAGGCTATTATGGAAATGTTAAATATCTCCAAAAACATCTCCACAAAAAAAACATTTCTGTGTCCATCTGAGGCAAAAAGCAGAACTTCCAGTTGTACAGTAATGCTTTATGTTGAAACTACATCTGTTAGCTGGTGTTTGTAGTATTTTAGAGATCCCAATACTCTGTGTCTTACAACTAGAGTTCAGATCAAATGTTTCTCTCATGATTGCTTTTGAAATATTATCAACTTTAAAACCGAACACGTACATTAATAAGGCCTGACGTCCATCACAGGGCATCCTTGAGCTGCTGGGGCAGAATGCTGAGGCCCGCTGGGGTATTTACCTGCAGATCCAAAGCCATCAGCTTCTGGAAACTTCTCTCCAGCTGCTGCAGTCGTTCTACAGCTCAGAAGATCTCTACAGGCCTGTGTGGATCGGCATGGAGGGTTTACAGAGCAGCGATGACACACAGGTTTGTACTTCCTGAGAATAACTCCTACTGGGATAGTCTTTGAACTCATACATTAGAAATAACTCGTGTCTGGAGAACTACATTTGTTCAAAAATTCAACCATCTTCAGACCAGGACAGCTTTCAACAGCGACTCTTAATCCCACCCACATTCCAACTTCCAGATCCCAGAATATCTGCCACAGCACAAAACATTTAGTCACAGCTATCTGGAACTGAACTATGTAGTGTTATGATCAAAGTTACAGAAGTCAGACAAAAAACAACAAAAACAAGACAAAATATGACAAAATTCAGATGCAAAACAACAAGAAACAAAACGACAAAAAGTGACACAAACGACATGAAACAAAACTAAAATACAGACAAAAAATTTGACAAAAAAGTTACAAAACGACAAAAACAAGACAAAAAAAAGACAGAAGTGAGACACAAAACAACAAAATAATAGATAAAAAACACTAGTGAGACAAAAAGGAAACACAAAATGACAAAACGAGATAAACCACAAGTCGGACAACAAGAACAAGACAAAATATTACAAAAATGAGACACAAAATGACAAAAATGAGACAACATGAAATGAAACGAAAAAAAGAAAAAAATTGACAAAAAAGTTACTAAGCGGCAAAAAATGGACGCAAACAAGACAAAAAATGACAAAAAAGGAACAAAATGACAAAAAAACCCAATAAAATACAAGCGAGACAACAAGGAAAGACAAAACAACAAAACGAGATAAATGACAAAAATCAGACAATAAAGAAAACAGACAAAATATTACAAAAATGAGACTCAAAAAAAAGAACAATGAACAATCTAGTATTTTACTTTCTGATCCAAACAACTTGTCATGGTCTAGAAATTATTTTAAATTTACAGTTTTACTGATCTGCAGTTAATGAACTTTTACACTTTGAGGGCCAGATTGGACCCTCTAGAGGGCCGCTTTTGGCCCGCGGGCTGCATGTTGGACACCCCTGATTTAGACTGTCTTTACTCTGTCTTTCTACAGGACTTTGTTTCCACGGTAGAGAAGCTGTTTCCTTACGTCACCGTCGTCCTTCCTCAGCAGAACTATCCTCCCCTGATCCCAGCAGCAGTGGCAGGTTTGTCCCAGCGGATGGCGCTACGCCTGAACTCACTGCCAGCAGGACAGGAGGAGCTGAACTCTTTGATGGGAATGATGGACAAATGTGACTTTCTACTGGAGGTGGACACAAAGAGCGACACTGAAGCTTCCTCAGTGCTGAAGATGTTAATGAGCCAGAAGACAGGAGGAGGAAACACCAACCTGTACGTGATCTGATAGGAAACACCAACCTGTATGGAGGAAACACCAACCTGTATGGAGGAAACACCAACCTGTATGTGATCTCTGGGCTTCCGAGCTGATATTTGTGTTCTACCGTTCATTCTTTATTTAATGTGCATATAAACATGACCCTGCATGTGATAATCAGGCACAAACTCACTTATAATTTCTGTATTAACTCCTCGCTCATACAACATGTAAGATGACTGATCATTGGAAAACAGTCTTCTTCCATCAGCTGGAAAACTCATTCCTGCCTCCAATTGTTGATTTTCCAACAAGACAAGGTCAGTTAAAGCCTGGATTAGGGCTGGGCGATATGGCCTAAAAAAAAAAAAAAAATCTCCGATTTTTTCACAAAAAATCCCGATTCACGATTTATCCGATTTTTTTTTACCCCCTACCTAATCTCTGCACGCCGGAGTCCAGTCTACTTTATGCAATTGAGCTGCAGCCCTCTTCGGGTAAACACACCGGATCGCAGCTGGAAATGCGCTGCATGTGACATGCTGGTCCGTTGCAGTGCGTTTCCAGCTGTGATCAGGTGTGTTTACCTGGAGAGGGCTGCAGCTCATTTGCATAAAGTAGACTGACTTCTACTTTATGCAAATTGGATGCGGCGTGCGGAGATTCCACGCATCGTGAAACTGTCCTCAAACTTCTAAACTAGGCGTCAGTGACCTAAAACGAGGACAGATTCAGCTGCTGCACAGATTATTTCTCGCTTCAAATACTTTCAGAAATACTTTTCGCTGACGTGTTTTTTGAAATAAAAGGGAAAGTTTGCGGCCGAGCCGCTGTGTTTATCCGACTTGTCTGCAGGACTGTCCAGCTGAAAGCTCGGTCATGTGACCACGTAGCAGCCTGCTGTTGCTCAGCGCTGTCATGTGACCATGTTGTGGTCCGCTAGTGACCGCCGTCCGTGCCATTTTCAGATGTGGTGCGTTGCCGTGCGGGAAAATAGCATCTAGTGGACTTTTAGATCTGCACCGCTCGCCGCCATGTTGTTTGTGTATCAAGCGCGGGGGGGAGGGGGGCGCACTCTGAACTACGGGAGCCCAGCGGGAAGGCGTTGGTGGCGGATGTTGATGAGAAAATTAATTTTCATTAAAACAAATCGACATTAAGTACAAACTCGAATTAATCGATAAAATCGATTTATCGCCCAGCCCTAGCCTGGATGGAGAACCAGAACATTGGAACCATGCCTTGGTTGCTCAATCACCAGATCTATCTTTCTGGCAGAACAATGCCATAACTATTGATGGAAGAACTGAAGGGATTTTAGTTCTTATCCCGAAAACTGTGGAAAATGTCTGATACCAGCTCTGAAATTAAACTTTTATGAGTTATTTTTGGTGTTATCATTATATTTGTCCAAACTAATGTACCTTTAGTGGTACCAGGCATTAAAATGAACAAGGAACTGAAGAAAACAAGGTGGTCTGATCATTTTTTCCATGACTCTGTAAATATACATCTGCATATAAAACTCACATGGAACTCATTCACTTTTAATTAACAATTCTCAAACATCGTGAAAATAACTGTGGAAAAAATGTCTCTGAGAGCACAGACATGAAAAAAAACTCTGAAACTTTTAATGTTGTTTTCAATAACTAATTCTTTTTTTAATGACAGTCTGTGTTTTAGCTCCATCAGAAAAGACCAGAATATTTCCTCTGAAGTGTTTTGAAGCATGAGAGGGCTGCTGTACCAAACCTGACCACAAGGTGTCGCCACATCTCAGCTTCCTGACCCAGAGCTCATCAGCAGCCTCTGCCATAGACTGGATATACAGATATATGCAGCTATATAAAGATATATACAGATATATGGAGATATATACAGATATATAAAGATATATACAAATATATAGATATATGCAGATATATACAGATAATACAGATATATATGCAGATGTATACAAATATATATACAGATATTTATATATATATATATATATATATATATATATATATATATACAGATATATGCAGATATATACAGATATATTAAGGATCAAAGAATCTTTTATTGTCCTGTGGGGCAAATCACTCTACAGTCAGCAGAACAAAAGTCAACAACAATCGTGGAGTACCAGTTACATAAAGCACAGACGACAACAATAAATATGACGAACAGAATAGTCAGTCACTTGTTGAGCAGGACAATTGCAGCAGGGACAAAAGAATGCTAGAGTCTATTTGTCCTGCATCTTGGCAGGATGTACCTGTGGCCTGATGGGAGCAGCACAAACTCACCAACCAAAGGGTGGCTCTGGTCAGTGAGGAGTGTGTGAGCCTTATTTAGGGTTCTGAGCTTGTATACATCAGAGAGATTGTTGAGGTTAATACCTGCAATTTTGCTGCATACTCTCACTATACCCTGTAATTTGTTTTTGTTTTTAAGTGAAAGTAAGCTGTACCAGCAGATAAAAGACAAAATTAAGACAGACTCAATAAAACAATAAAACATTTTCATAAAAGTACTATCAACCTTAAAACTCTGGAATTTCCTATAAAAATACATGCGTTGGTGCACCTTCCTACAAACAGCATCAACATGAAAGTCAAAAGACAGCTTATCATCAATATTAATGCCAAGATATTTATAAGTATGGACCAGCTCAACGGCTTGATCCTCGATGACAAGAGCAGGGGGGACGGACTGATGTTTCCTAAAGTCTATAAACATCTCTTTAGTCTTAGACACATTGATGTGCATAAGGGATGTGGAACACCAATCAGTGAATTCCTTCAATACAGGGCCACGGTCAGGGTGGTCACTACTCAGCAAGGACACAATCACTGAGTCATCCGCAAATTTCAAAATGTGACGCCCCACATGTTGGCTCCAGCACTCGTTCGTATATAAAACAAACAGTAAAGGAGAAAGGATGACCTGAGGTGATCCAGCGGAGGAGGCGAGGGTGTCTGACAAAACACCATTGACCCTCACAAAAAATCCATCAGCCAAGCTATTAGACCAGGATCAATGCAATGGAAGTCCCTTAATCTTTCTGCTAAAATGTGTGGCTGTATACAGTAAAAGCAGATGAAAAGTCAATAAATAAAAGACGGGCAAAAGTCTTTGTTCCCTCAAGATGAGTTGACAAGATTTAAAAGGGTGGCTAATGCATCTTCAACACCTCTGCCTGACCTGTAAGTGAACTGCAGTGGGTCCAGGTTCTCTTGAACACAGGTCATAAGTGTCTCCTTGACAATTTTTTCAAATGACTTCATAACAAGAGAAGTTAATGCCACAGGTCTAAAATCATTTAGTGATTTGGCGGATGCAGACCTGGAAACTGGAACAATAATGGAATTCTTCCAAATTAATGGGACCTTATGAAGTTGGAGGGACATTGAAAAAATGAAAATAAATATATCTGCCAGCTGATCAGCACAGTTCTTAAGAACACACCCTCCAATGCCATCTGGGCCAGGGCTTTTTCTTTCCTTGATTCCACAGAAAATTTTACACACCTTGCACCTGTCAGCAGCACTATTCTGTGAGGGGCCAACATTTGTAAAAACTGACAATTCCTCACTAAAATCACAGTTGTTAAAATGGTTGTAAAAGTTTCTCAGTTCATTTGAGAGCACCAGATCAGACCTTCCATTAAGGGAGACATGGCTCTTCCTGAATTGCATCCCCATCATGGATTGGACCCCCTCCCATGCAGGCCGAGAGCTGCCTGTCCTTAGCATGCTCTCAACCTTGTCCTTGTATCTACGTTTGGCAAGTTTAAGCTCCTTTTTTAGCTGTTTTTGAAGCTTCCTATATCGAGCAGTGTCACCCTGAGTGAAACAAATGTTCCTCTGATAAATCACAGTTTTGACACGTTTGGTCACCCATGGCTTATTATTGGGGTAGAGGAAAATTTCTTTCTGTGGAGTAATGGAGGCCTCACAAAAACAAACATATGATGAAACAACATCAGTTAATTCATCAATATCCTCGCAAACATTTGTGAACAAATCCCAGTCCGTATTGTGGAAGCAGTCCTGGAGGCAGTGGATTGATTCCTCTGACCAAACCGGAACCAATCGTCTCTGCGGCTTGTTCCTCTTCAGGACGGATTTGTAGGACGGAACCAAATAGACCATATTATGGTCGGACATACCGAGTGAAGCTCTGCAGAAGGACTTATATGCTCCTCTTATGGATCCAAAACAAAGGTCCAGACACTTTGCATGTCGAGTGGGACACGTTACATATTGATAAAAATTAGCCAAGAACTTTGACGGTTTGCAGTGATTGAAATCACCCAGAATAAAGCACGGTGCGTCCGGCGCTAACCCCTGCAGCCGCTGCACTGTCTTTAGCATAGCCTGAGTTGCTACATCAGCATTAGCCTTCGGGTGAACATAAACAACAGTAATAAATAACTGTGGAAATTCCCTGGGAAGATAAAACGGTCGCAGAGATACGGACAATAGTTCAATGTCTTTGGTGCACAGTGTCTCCCTGACAATCACCGTATTACACCAGTTTTTATTGACGTAGAGACACACACACCCGCCCAGTGACTTGCGGGTCACTGCGGGGTCTCTATCAAGGCGGAAGGGAACTCCAAGTCCATCAATCTCCAGTGCTGACTGTGGATCTTGCTCCTTAAAGGGATAGTTCGGGATTTTTGACATGAATCTCTATGGCATCCCTATCATTAGTAACGTACACTCTCACTGTCTTACCCCCGACAGTGTCCCGTGAGCCGAGTTCTGGTCCGGTTCTGGTCGCGGCGAAAGTAGTCCGGCAGGTTTCCAGGGTCACTTAAATAAAACGTATTTCTTCTAAAAACAGCATGTGTTCAAAAGAGTGATTTATTTGCATCACAAAACCCATTTCCACGAAAAAGTCACACCACGTAATCACTTGGCACTACTTCCTGTCCCGTCGTATCAATGCGCGCTGCCGTAAGCCCACCCCGCAGCTACCTGTTTCACTTTGTTTGTTACTCAGGGCGATCAGAACGATAGGCTACCATGTCTGACTACGAGAGCGAAGAGGAAAACATTGATAGAAGCACACAGCCAATGGGATATCTTTATGAACCCGAGTACACCGATGAGGAAATGTGCCAGATTGCATTACAACGGGCAGAGAGAGAGAGGGTGGACAGAGAGGTGGAGGTGGAAGCTGGAGCCACAGCTGGAGTCGCGAGATCCCGGGTGACAGACAACTGGTGGTGCACTTGCTTCAAGTGTGAAATTATGCCTACAGAGGTGGAGTGCTACTGCTGTCATGAATGGGAACTCATAATGCCACAGATGCAAGACCTTTCCATTCATGAGGATGTTGACGTGCCAGCCCAGGTCTGCATCATAAACCACCATGTCCTCCCTGCACTCCTCAATGCTGGTGTTTTACAAACCTTTTTCCACGTCCCGAAAATAAACTGGAAGAAGCGTCCCAGACCAGCTGGATCCGATGGTCAGTTGTCTGCAGAGTAAGTGTTGACTCCTCTCTTAGATGTTGTACAGGTTGTTAGTTTTATTTTATAATTTTATAGGCCTACTGTACTAGTGCTCAATTACCTTATTATTATTATTATTATTATTATTATTATTATTATTATTATTATTATTATTATATTGTATTCCCAAGTTATTTCTGTTCTTATAACTTCAAGCAGTTTTGCAAGACAGCCTCCTGAACTGGTCTCTATCCCACGTTGCTATAAATATAGCCTTCTGTCCCAAGCTGTTACCTAATGCATAGGGGAGGCCAAAGTGTTACACCCCATATACTTGATATTGTCATATGTAGTATGTACTGACTTATGTAATGTTTTTTGCCATTTCAGACAGTACAGGCTGATCGCCTATCGCATTGTAATGGAATGGGCCCTGAAAGGAGAGAAGCTTGGTGCCGGCAACAGGAGAGTTCTTCCCTCCTGTGTGGTGGAACTAATAAGAAAAACATATCCATCACCAAATGGGCAATATGCAGGAGTCCAACGACGCACTGCAATTGTTTTAGATGTTCAAAATATAATTTTTAATGTACATTTTCTACATTATGCTACATAGACCATTTTGATATAAAATAATTTGAAACAAAAAAAAGAAATGTCCTGTTCAATAAAACTATGTTTCTAGACATCAGGTGTAATGGTTATGATTACGCTTACAGTAGGAAAAGAGTTATAGGGAAAGCAACATTGCCTGAAACAAACGTTATTGATAAATGACCACAAAAAAGGCTTTTTTTTTTTTTAAATTCTCAGACACCATCCTCCTTATCAACAGTACGTTTTGTGGGAAAACGTGATTCATGTTTTGTAACCAAGTCAGCCTTGTTTGGCTTTGGAGTTGGAGCAATATTGGCTGGTATGCTGACTGGAGGATGGATGTGGAAAGCTGGATCTCCAAGTCTGACAGTCTTGTCAAGCCACCGTTGAATGACCTGTTCCACCAATTTTTCACGGAACTCCTGAGTTGTTGGCTCATACAGCTTCCTTGCAACCCACTGGTTTGATTGCCTCGAGTGAATTACATTGTACTTTTCTTGTCCTGGGAATGAGAAGATTGAGGGACACAAAAATAATAAGGATGAGTCTTTGAGTACCATGAAAAGCATTATACAAAAATGATGTAGTATTACTATTATTAGAATGGTATATGTCCATCACAAATGAAACTGAATACTGTCATTAGTGTGGCCTGTGACTTGAGGAATGATGAGATTACAAAAAGCTGTAAATCTAAAATAGAAAGGCAAAATAATAAGATAAAACTCATCTATCTGAAAATGTCATAACTGTGAGGAAAAACAATACTATATATATATATATATATATATATATATATATATATATATATATATATATATATATATATACTCCTAATGTTTGAAAAGTGCAAAGTATTGTTTTATCCAGTGAACGTGGCATGCACATCAACTAGACCCAGGGATGGCCAGGGATGAAGCGCAGGCATCCTTCTTTCAGGTGTGTGTGTATATATAGTTCCGGAAAGAAATAAGAGACCATTTCAAATTATCAGTGAAGATATTTCTATTATCTTATTTTTTCTGAGTCTTTTTTTCTAGTCTGAAAACATTGCATCCATTGTCTTATTTTTCCCTTTTATGATTTTATGCAAATAAAAGGGAAGTTATTTGTGTAGCGCCTTTCGCAGACAGTCACAAGGCGCTTTACAGAGATAGAGAAGGAGGGACGACTTACGTACCATACTGTGGTGGGGCAGAGACGAGTCAGCCTTTGTTACAACGGCGCCACAATCTCCGCTCACCAACAATCACTCACACACATGTTAGCCTGAGTAATAAACAAAGTGAAACAGGTAGCCGCGGGGTGGGCTTACGGCAGCGCGCATTGATACGACGGGACAGGAAGTAGTGCCAAGTGATTACGTGGTGTGACTTTTTTGTGGAAATGGGTTTTGTGATGCAAATAAATCACTCTTTTGAACACATGCTGTTTTTAGAAGAAATACGTTTTATTTAAGTGACCCTGGAAACCTGCCGGACTACTTTCGCCGCGACCAGAACCGGACCAGAACTCGGCTCACGGGACACTGTCGGGGGTAAGACAGTGAGAGTATACGTTACTAATGATAGGGATGCCATAGAGATTCGTGTCAAAAATCCCGAACTATCCCTTTAAGTTAAAGGAGTTTTATTCGTGACGTATAACCAATCAAATCACTCCAGAAGACAGAGCGACCACAGGTAGATAAAGGTTCAGAGCCAAAGTAGCACCATTTTTAAATGTATTTATTACCGTAAATCAGTAAAAAATAAATACTGATAATCAGTAAATCAATCAGCCCACAATTACTACAATTCTACAATGTATGTCTCTTTCCTTTGACTTGTTATTTGTACAATATACGATGTATATGATGGCGTTTTTTCATACCAAAGGCTATACTATGATGTTTTCTAAGAGACATACGATGCTACTCTGGTTGTTCTGGCTCTGGGCTGCTGCATTCCTCCTCTGTTGTTTTCTGGATTGTACTCAGCTGCATGCCTTCGTCCATCCGGCCTCCGTTGACTCGTCCCGCCTGCCGTCTCTGGAGCTGAAGCTGGATTGGAACAGACCAAAGTACAGTCCAATCACGATGCCAGCTGCCTCTCAAAAGGCTCCTTCATCTGGCAGGTGGCAGCACTTCTTCTGAGGGGAAGCTGAGCTGGCCCAGCAGAACTTTGGAGATGTGTTCCAGTGGTTGGTGGATGTGTGGGGAGATAGAGAGGGACCTTTGAATTGTTCACAAAGGAAAACAGGGAACCCATTGGTAGTTTTAGTTTAGGGTGCTACTGTGGTGTGTTTTTGGGTTTTAAGATGTGAACAGGAAGAGTTTTTTTTCGTATTGATTATCTTTTACTTTGTTCCTGGTTGGAATGCCCATCAATGTCAACATGAAGTTCACTTTTAGTTCTGTTGATTTATTTTTATTTTACTAACACCCTTTTGTTTTTAACCCCCTCACATGTTGTGTTGTTGTAAACTTACTCTTTCAAATAAATTCTCGTCTAACCCTCTGGAAACCAGTGTTTGGACTGTTTTTGTGTTGCTCCTCACCTACTGACAGCTGTGGACTAAAGGCTATACTGTGACGTTTTTAGAGCGACATGTTATACTATGATGTTTGTTGGGCGACACGCTAAACTATAGGCTTTTTTAATTGACATATTACTGTGACCTTTTTTTTGTTTTTGTTTTTTTTTTAGCAACATATAAGAATTCGAACAGTTTTAAAAGTTACTATACTTTTACTTGTGCAATGAAATTATTATTCTGTGGCATTTTTTAGATGACATATTATACTCTGATGTTTTCTTGAATTACATACTATTTTGACAATATACTGCACTATGACATTTTTTGAACCACATATCATACATGACAATTTTAGGCAACATCTATCATTTTGCGCTTTTTGAACCACATAATAATCTATGTTTTGTTTTTTTTCTTGCCAACATGTTGTACTATGAACTACAGGCCATACTATGTTATTCTTGAGTAAAGTATACTATACTTTGACATTTTCTGAACTACATCCTATACTATGGCGTTATACACAGAGTGCTTTGGTTACATGTTGATTTATAATCTAGATTTTTTTCTGTTTTGTTTTTTGACAGGATTACCACAGACCTGACTGTGAACACCGTTGACACCCACCTCAGGGAGACGCTGCCTAAGATCTCAAAGCTGCTTGGTCGTGGTCTTTCTGGCACGTACTCTTCCAAGATGAGCTGGGAAGTTTAACACTGATGGAATGACACCAGGTCTAAGCCGACAAACTTCCAATTCTTCCTCAACCCATAGTCTCTGGGAAACCTACATGGAGTAAGAAAAGTAGACAGAGAAGTAATTAAGTCTGTACACAACATATTAAAAAGAAATCATGCTAATAAATTAAGTACAAAGAACCGAATTCGCCAATATACTGGAGACCAGAGTTATTTAATTTGATAAGTATAACCTTGTTTAGTAACATTTCAATTATTTGAGAGCAGTCCTAAAGAACTGCCTGTAATCCCAATCATAAAATGGGTTTGGAGGAAGAACATAGATGGTAATCTGGATATACATGAGTTAGGCTTTATAACTACTATTGGTAGTATTGGTGGTAGTAATAGCAATGTGACTACTACTAGTAGTATTGGTAGTACTAACTACTGCTGCTGATACTGGCACTGCTACTACAACTTGTAATACTATTACAAATGCTTATACTACTTCTACGACTCTAACAGCTGTTTATACTACTACTGCTGCTTGTACTTTTAGTAGCACGCAGCTCAAAGGGGCGTGTCCTATCTACTCATTCATATCTATGAGAACAGCGGTAGCTACACATAAGGACGTCTGACGTTGATGAGCTGCGTAAATACCATTATATACAGTCTATGGTAAATACGTATGTGAATCGCATCATTGGCTGCAGCAGCCAGTCACCGGTCACTCACTGACTCACATTGAAAAATAGCACAGAATGAATTGTTACGTGTTTATTGTATTTACAATTTTTTTGTGCGCAGCGCAGATTTTCTGTGCACGGAGACCATGTCAGCAGTGTGCGATTGCGCACGCGCGCAGCTTAGAGGGAACAGTGGTGACAGCATTTATCAGCAGCAGTTAAAGTTCTGCTTCCCGTTCTCAGCAGATCAGTCCAGACTTTAAGAATCCAGGCTTGTTTTAATAACAATAGGAATTTCATCTGAATTTCATCTGATCAGAGCAGACAGAGACATGAGGGAGAGTGGTAAGAAGAAAGGCGGGGGAGTAGTGATGTTTGTAAACAACAAGTGGTGTAACCCTGGGAACATTTATATCAAGGATCAGTGGTGTACCAGGGACATTGAGCTGCTAGCTGTTAGCATCTGGCTGTACTACCTGCTGAGGGAGTTTTCACGTTATTGCAGTACCGGTGTACATCCCTCCCTCGGCCAACGCTGACTCAGCCTGTGAGCTCCTCCACAATGTGGTTTCACGGTTACAGACAGCGCATCCTCAAGCCTTCTTCCTCATCACCGGGGATTTTAACCATGCTTCCCTGCCCCCCCCCTCACCTCCTTCACCTCCACCATCTCTGAGGCTTACCTCTCTCCCCCCATCTCCACCTCCTCCTCCTCTCTTCACACCAACAGTGGATCAGGTGAGAATGCAGCTCAGGAAGACCAGAACCAGGAAAGCCACGGGTCCTGATGGCATCAGCTCCAGACTCCTCAGAAAGTGTGCAGACCAGCTCTGTCAGGTGGTCTGCTACATCTTCAACCTAAGCCTGAGACTGGAAAGAGTTCCTGCCATGTGGAAGACTTCTTGTGTGGTCCCAGTCCCAAAGACCTCGTTCCCCAAGGAGCCCAACCACTTCAGACCCGTGGCCTTAACTTCTCACCTGATGACTGGAGAGGATTGTCTTGAACCATCTTCGCCCCCTGGTGAGTCCAAACATGGATCCCCTGCAGTTTGCATACCAGCCTGGGATTGGGACGGATGACGCCGTCCTCTACCTGCTGCAGAGATCCCTGTCTCACCTGGAGGACACTAGAAACACCGTGAGGATGACGTTCTTCGACTTCTCCAGTGCCTTCAATACAGTCCAACCCTCACTGCTGAGGGTGAAGATGGAGAGAGCGGGGCTCAGTGACCAGCTGGCTGCATGGACCATGGACTACCTCACAGACAGACCTCAGTATGTGAGGCTACAGGACTGTGTCTGATGTGGTGGTCTGCAGCACAGGAGCCCCCCAGGGTACAGTACTCTCACCTTTCCTCTTCACCCTCTATACATCAGACTTCCGCTACTCCACAGACAGTTGTCATCTCCAGAAGTTCTCCGATGACACTACCATCATAGGATGCGTGTCAGAGGGGAATGACTGTGAGTACAGGAAAGTCATCATGGACTTTGTCTACTGGTGTCAGCAGAACCACCTCCAAATGAACGCCAGCAAGACAAAGGAGATGGTGATCAATTTCCACAGGAAACCCTCATACACTCCAGCGCTGAACATCCAGGGACTTGACATTGAGAGAGTGAGGACCTACAAGTACCTGGGTGTTCACCTAAATAACAAACTGGACTGGACAGATAACACTGACTCTGTATAAGAAGGGTCAGTGTCGTCTATACCTGCTGAGGAGACTCCCATCATTTGGTGTGAGCAGGTCACTGCTGAGGACCTTTTATGACACTGTGGTGGCATCCATGGTCTTCTATGCAGTGGTGTGCTGGGGAGGGGGATGATCTGAGTGTGATAAGAACAGACTAAACAGACTGATAAAAAGAGCAGCTCAGTCTGTGGCTGATCCCTGGACTCCATGGAGGTGGTGGGAGAGATGAGGGCTCTGGATAAACTGTCTTCTATCATCAGAAACTCCTCCCAGCCTCTGCATCAGACTGTGAACTCCTTAAGAAGCTCCTTCAGCAACAGACTGGTTCACCCTAAGTGTAAGAAGGAACGTTTCCACAGGTTGTTTATTCCAGCATCTGTCAGATTGTACAATGCTGCACTATAAACGCCACCGTATACTGTTTACTGCTGCACTTTTCTCTTCCCCCATGTTAGACACGCATCCTCCTACTTAGGTGCAATAACTGATACCTCATCCTCTTGTATATAATTTTCTACATGATAGTTATATTTAAAAAAATCATCTGTATATAATGTTTTCTGCAATTTTTGCACTGTGCTTTTTTTCTTATTTATTCTTGCACTGCCTTTTTTCGTACTTTTTCTTTGGAGCTGCTGTAACAGTGAACTTTCCCCACTGTGGGATCAATAAAGTTTATCCTTATCCTTATAATGGGTTTAAGTGCAGCAGCGTCTACATGCTGCTTCCAGCCATTCTCACTATTTGCTTTATTTACTTTCTCTGCTGAACTCCAGCTCTGCTTTTATTAATTTGTTCATTTATTGTGTCTCATAAATCTGTTGCTGTTAAACTCCTCGCTGTGCTGCTGTTCTGCAGTCAGTCCAATCCAACTGACTCAGATTAGATCCCAGATGAATAATTGTGGTAGTTCTGATGAATAATTCTGATTTGACCCCTAATCCTTGTAATGCTCAACATTTTATTGATCTGAAGTCTGGGTTGAGGTGGACTCTAACAGATGGTGTAGTTCTGATGTCACCCCTTTACTGAAGCTGCTCTTACAGTTTTTCTGGTTAGATGTTGGAGGTCTGGTTCTGATCAAACTTCTAAGATGAAAAAATTTGAAAAAGTATTGTTTGTCAATGTCGTATTTACGTTTTATTTCCTCAAAGGACATCATGCTGTGTGACTCAAAGACGAGTCTGTGGTATCTTCTAACCCTTTGGAAACGGTTTTCCATCTGCTGGTCGTTGCTTCCACTCATAGCGTTGGAAGAGTGAACAGTGTGCTGGTTGTGTTTCTGATGCTGCTTCTGTTTCTCGTATCGTGTTTCGTCTGCAGCAGGAAAACAGGAAGGACTGAGGAATCGTCTGTCTGGAAGCTGGTTGAGGAGAAACAATGACGAGTTCACAAAGGGTGAGAAAAATACCTTCACTCAGTTTAACAAAAACACAATTTAGAAGCATATATTTATACGAAATGTCTCATTTTGTACATTTCTGAGTATATTCATAAAATAATTTGATCATTTAGTCTCCAAAGTATCATAAAAAGTGTGAACCCGTCTGCAGTTACTTCCTGTCAAAGCTGATTTCTCGATGAGCCGCTGCTAGAAGAGCTGACAGCAGAATTGCAGAGAAGCAAACCTTTTATCAGTTTAAAAAAAAAAAAACAGTAGCAGAGTTTTAGCTTGAAATACGCACCCTTCTCTGTTTTTGTGAACACTGAGAACATCTTTTTTGAAAAAAACTTTATTGGAATTGTCAGTGAACAGAGCAGCTGGGGGATTGGTGTCTGTGCTGGTCGATTAACCGCTACAGTCTGGGTTTTATCTGGCTTAGAGTCGGCCTTAAGCCTCAACAATCAGAGCGATGGGCAACAAACTCATCATCAGAGACTTCCATCATGTTTCATCTCAGTTCTATGGATCTGGGGAACAAATAATGTGAGGGAGCGCAAAAGGAAGTTTCAACATGACCTTCTCCTTTGTACAATTTTTAAAATAATGTCCAAAATGTCTGCCACGTTACCATGGTTACAAAAATGCCAGGCATGTGATTGGGTCTGAATAAGGACAAATAAGATAAAACTTTAGAAATCCCACAAAACAAATGATGTAACCTGAGAAATGCAGTGCCTTGAAGAAAAGCAATAATGCCCACTGAATTGTGTTCTTTAGCAACTTTTTAAATTCAATTCAGTTTTATTTATATAGTGCCAATTACAGTCAAATTGTCTCAAGACGCTTTACAGAACCCATATGCCTGACCCCCCAGAGCAGCCCTAAGGAGACAGTGGCAGGAAAACACCCTTTTAACAGGGAAAAAACCTCGAGCAGAACCCGGCTCTAATGTGGGGGAACCATCTGCTGCTTGCCGGACGGGTTCAGAGGGACAGAAGAGGTAGAGAGGTAGAGGGATAGAGGGATGGAGGTAGAGGGGAAGAGGTAGAGGGTTAGAGGTAGAGAGGTAGGGGGGGACACAAGCACCATAAAACACAGTTTGACACATGCATGATAAGACAGATGATACATGCAAAGTACAACTAACATGGAAACTGATTATAGTTTACTGCTATGGTGTATGGCTCTGGCATTAAATAGACTACATATATAGCTGGTGGTAAATTCAAAAATATGTAGATGAGCAAATCAAGTATAGTGAGGGTGATGCAGAGTAGATTGATGGAAATGGGCAGCTGGAAGCAGTGGGCTGGAGGAAGGTCAGCAGCAGCAGCATCCCACAGATGGAGATTAGGCCAGTTGGTGGGAGAACCACCACAGATCTGAAGCATCCAGCTCTGGGATCAGGGACACTCGGAGAAAGGACACAGGGAGAAACAGAGTGAGTGTAATGCAATAATGGTATATATACTGTATATTAAATATAATGGTAGACAGAGAAGGGCTCAGTGCATCCAGAGAGGTCCTCCAGCAGCCTAGGCCTGTAGCAGCAGAACTAGGGGCAGAACTAAGGGACGTCCAAGAGGAAGACTCCAGCTGACCCCCTCAGGGTCCCCCAGTCAGTCCTAACTATGTACAATATTATATTATATATACTATACAGTCTGTGGTCCTCCTAATGGACCGTATAATATTATATATACTATACAGTCTGTGGTCCTCCTAATGGACCGTATAATATTATATATACTATACAGTCTGTGGTCCTCCTAATGGACCGTATAATATTATATATACTATACAGTCTGTGGTCCTCCTAATGGACCGTATAATATTATATATACTATACAGTCTGTGGTCCTCCTAATGGACCTTATAATATTATATTATATATACTATACAGTCTGTGGTCCTCCTCCACTAGCAGCAGATTGCAGAAGCTTCCTGAAGCCTCGGATCTTCGTGTCCTGAGGCTCACTGTCCCACATATCATGGCGAGCACGGCGCTATTGTGCTGGGAGGGGGCGTGCACGCGCACTCATGCGCGCCACCCGTGCGGAAAGTAGGTTTTTAGCACACGTGTGACGTCACGCCCATCGATCGGTTTTGGTTTTCTTCCGAAGATCGTTGAGAGAGAAGATGATCCTGAAGAAACCTCCTGAGTTGTTAGTGAGCAGTCAGTGCAGAACGGTACAGCTTCATCTAGTTCTTCATTCCTTAAATCAGGATGTTTTTGACATCCACCCCAGGGAACAAATAAAGCTTTCTGAATCTGAATAATCTACATGAAAACTTTTCGTTCACACTGTGCTTTAGCCAGGATTTATGCAAACAAATCAGACAAATCAAACAATAGGAATCATATATGAGGAATCTGACATTATGTTTTAGTGAAATTAGAACATGTATAAAGAAGGATAAAAACATTAAAAAAGCCAATATTTCAAATCAATAAAAAGCAACTGTCGTAAATTAAATCAAGTGTCAGCAGTAAAAAGCAATAAAAACATTCTCAGTGTGCAGAAATGTGCAAATTGTTTGCCTGATAATGTGCAGAATTACAGAACATTTGGCATGAACAACCTGAAATGATCATTTTAGTCCTGCTTAAGAAGCTGTGCATTATTGCAGTGAATGTATGTCAATCATCTCAAATAATAATGAAAAGATGTTATTAAAACAGATCAGACGTGTGAGAACAGTCACTAAAATCCTGCCTGAAAAGTAAAGTGACTTATTTCAGTTATTTTAATGTAAAATGCTGGATACTCAATTATCATCTCTAAAACAAAACAATGCTTTTCTGGCTGTCAAATGTGTTTGATTGAACAAAATGAGACAAATACATGTTAAACGTACAAATATTTTCCTAAATTCAGTGTAAGGTTGGATACCCAGCTGTATGACGAGGATATCTCTTCATTTTAAGATGTCACAGCCTGAAAGCTTCTATCCTGCTGTTAGTAGTATATAGTAGGCATGATGCTGAGTTCTTCTGATACTGCTAAAATAATGGAGGTGTGGTGAATTGGTTTTGTGGCGCTCTTAAACATCTGACAAACTGATTTTTTCCCCTCAAATATTTCAATTTCTTCACAGAACTCAATGTTGTGAATTTATATTTCCTCCAGTGAGTCTAAAATCATTCGTACCAATGCAACATTCTGATTTATAGTGAATTCTTAGATGACCAATAGTTTTTTCCTGTCTGGAAAAGTCCCAAAAGATAGTAAATCTTCAGTTCCACCACAGATCGTGGATGTGGTTCAGGTCTGGACTCCAAAATCTTCTTTTCTGTTCATTTCTGAACCTCGTCGGCTGCATGTTTCAGATCATTATCCAGTTGGAAAATTCAATGCTGCCCAGGTCCTTCCTGATGTTTCCCTTGAGGATCTTAAGGTCAACTTCTTTTTTTCATAAAGCTGTTGATGAGGATATCTCACCTGCTGGTGAAAAAACACCCCCAAAGTATCACATTTCCACCATCATGATCATGAGGATGGTTTTTATCTCGTCTTTCTCCTGGACAAAGAAGAAAGCCGTTGGGGATCACCTCTGTGTTTTGATGACATGAAGTTGTTCAAATGCAGGATGAAGCCTTGTGAGAGGAGACACATTCACCATCACTACAGCTTAACATGGAGATGCAAATGTAACGTTTTAGGGGTTTTTTCAGCCGATTGTGAAAGTAAACAGCATCAAGAGAACAGAAACCATCAGACAGTTTGCAGAAAAACCGATCTGTGAGTTGCATCAGACCTTCCAGCAGGACTCTGATCTGAACCAACAGCCAAAGTGGACACTAAATGATTAAACTCCCTCTTTGGTCATCGATTAAAGCCTTGAAAACTCACCTGTGCTTTAAAATATCTAAGATGTAATTCAGTGCTTCAGGAATGTGCAGCTCTATGAAGTCCCTCCGAGAATCTGACGTGAACTGAAGAAATAATTTCATATCAATTTAGATTTGGGAAGAATGGGACTAATTTGCAGGTGTGTGGGGCTGAAAAACTTAAACTACAGTATATTTGCATAAGAGGTGAAGAGTGAGACCTCCTGTTTATTTTCCCATCCACTGATTTATATCAAGTTAGCAAACATTAGCCCGAAAAGACCGGATGTTGGTACCTTCGTAGTACAGCTTATTCTACCATCAAAATAAAAGACAAATATCTTAGGAATTGCTTGCTAAAAAAAAAGCTCTGAAGATTGCATAAAAACGTTAAAGATTCTATTTTGTTCCTAAAGGTGTCTTTTAATGTTATGGCTCTAAATACTGCAGCACCATGACTGAAGAACCTTGTTTTAGCCCCTTTTGTTTTGTTGCTGCTATCTATGCCCAACTCAGGAAGAAAACTCTCTCTGCATTTGCGATTTACAGCCACCGGCTGACAGCAGGTCAAGTGTGTGAGACCAGGACTGCTGGTTAACATATAATCTGAACAGTTTCATTCACTATTTCACACTTTTTCCTTTTTTTAACAACAGAAGCAGAAAATGACATAAATGAGAACAGCTATATTGGGATTTAGGCTGTATTAAAATGCAGTTTATGTGAGCACAGAGAGCCGGAGAGAAGCAAACAGACGTAAACACCGGCTGAGTTTAGGTTACACTGAAGCACAACAAGCTGCAAGAAAACACGGCACCTCGTTTACTGGATTCAAATCGCTCTTTGAGTTTCCACCATCTCTAAACATGATTTAAGGTAATGGTAATGTTAGACACATTAGCCACATTAGCTGCACAGCCCGCCAATGGGAAGAATTTTCCTATTAGTTGATGGAACATTGCCATCAAAAATAAAAGTAAAGTTTGCAGAATATTACTTAAGTTTTTGTCCAAATCAAAGTTAATTCAGTGTCATTGATTGAATAGTCTTTGTAGTAAATATCAGCAGATGAATCAGTTTTCTAACTTGCGTTTCATTCGCTGCAGTGTAAGAAGCTGTATTAACATAACCCTCTTCAAAGCAGGTTAGCTGTGCTGCATGAGGAGAATAAACTATAAAAGCTGTATAACAATAAAAATTAAATTAAAAGTTTGCACCACTCAAGTTTAGAATATTCATAAAATGTAATAAAGTAGATTTTTCCTGTATATGACCTAAATGTAGGGCTGGGCGATATGGCCTAAAAAAAAATCTCCGTTTTTTTCACAGCCCCTCTGTTGATGTTGTTGAGAAAATCGATTTTCATTAAAACAAATCGACATTAAGTACAACCTCGAATTAATCAATAAAATCGATTTATCGCCCAGCCCTACCTAAATGGAATTGTTCCTTCAAAATAACATAGCATAACATAAAATGTATAGCATAGTATAATATATATAATACAGTATAGTATGGTATGGTATAGTATAGTATAGTATAGTATAATACAGTATAGTACCATAGTATAGTATAGTATAGTATAGTATAGTATAGTATAGTATAGTATAGTATAGTATAGTATAGTATAGTATAGTATAGTATAGTATAGTAAAGTATAGTATAGTATAGTATAGCATAGCATAGCATAGTATAGTATCATAGTATAGTATCATAGTATAGCATAGCATAGCATAGCATAGCATAGCATAGCATAGCATAGCATAGCATAGCATAGCATAGTATAGTATAGTGCAGGATAGGACAGGACAGTATAGAGTAGTACAGTATAGTATAATATAATAATATAGTATAGTATAGCATAGTATAATACAGTACAGTATACTATAGCATAGCATAGTATAGCACAGTACATTACAGTATAGTATAGATAGCAGTAGATAATATAGTACAATATAGCATATTATAGTATAGTATAGAATAGTACACTACCCTACAATATACTATATAGCATAGCATAGTATAGTATAATACAGTATAGTATTGCATAGTATAGTAGGGTATAGTATCATAGCATAGCATAGCATAGCGTAGCATAGCGTAGCATAGCGTAGCATAGCGTAGCATAGCATAACATAAAAACAATATGAGAAGGTGCGCTGATGTAGTTTAAGGGGCGTTTATTGTGAAAATTCTGCCGGAAGCTGCAGCGGAGCCGAGCGGAGAGAGGCGGTGAGTGGGTGAGAGGAGGAGGCGAGGAACCCGGGGCTGCTGACCGGACGAACCGCTCTGCTCTCCGTACACCAGACACGGTTCCAGGATGAAGCCCGGTATGAGCTCACAGGACGGACAGCTTCGGAGCAGACAGCCGCCGCAGTCCGCCGCTGGCTCCGTTTTTTGAAGCCGACAAACCGCAGTTTAGGGGCGACAGCGGACGTATTAGCGGCACCGACACCTCCAGCTCAGCTCACCGGGGATGGAGGACCACCGTTAGAAGGCACAGACCGAAGGCTCGGCCGGAATTTCGCCAAAATTACGACGGGAATCAGATACAGCTCCCTGTCTCCCGGTACCGGGGGAGACCACCGGCCGCTCGTCATGTCTCGTGCCAAGGAGCGGCTGAAAGGCGGGAAGGAGACGAAGGACAGCGTCACTCTGCTGCCGTGCTTTTATTTTGTAGAGGTGAATATCTATCTATCTGTCTATCTATCTATCTATCTATCTATCTATCTATCTATCTATCTATCTATCTATCTATCTATCTATCTATCTATCTATCTATCTGCAATCTATCTATCTATCTATCTATCTATCTATGTATAGCCTATCTATCTATGTATAGTCTATCTATCTATCTATCTATCTATCTATCTATCTATCTATCTATGTATAGTCTATCTATCTGACAGTATACAATGTCCAGCTGTCCTCATACACTGTAAAAAAAAAAAATACACACATATATATATATATATATATATATATATATATATATATATATATATATATATATATATATATATATATATATACATATATATTTGCAAGAATGCCAGGGGAAAAACAGGAAATGCAAACCGTAAACAACAACAATAATAATAAAGTAAATAAAAAATAAATACATTTGTAAAATACCTGCCCCAAAAAAAGTGTATTTTTACAGTCACACATAATAAATGAATTAATTTGCATTTATGTAAAAATACAGTTTAGCAATTGACTGTATTTTATTTAATTAGATTTTATTTTACAGTGAATATATGTGAATATTTAATATATAAATAATATATATAGTAAATTAATATCTGTAATTTAGCTAAACAGGAAAAATCTGTAAAATACCATTAAGATCTACCAAAGTGCAGTCCTTGAAATACATAATATCTATAAAATAATGTTTTTAGTTGATTTATATCAAGATAAGATAAGATAAAGATAAGATAAGATAAAGTTCTTTATTTCTCCCCACTCCAGGGGAAATTTACATTGTTACAGCAGCTTTATTTACAATATATACAAGGGTGAAAAAATTTTTTAACAGAAAAAATAAAAATAAAGTTTAAAAGTGCAAAGATCAACTACAACTATATAATTTTTTGTAGTCAACAAGTTGATGAATCCTCTTCTCTATAATTTCACTAGATATTATCTGTAATTTAACAAAAATGGGACTAATCTTTAAAATAACAGTTGTATAAAACCATTACTGTCTTTCAATCCATGATAATAATAATATATATATCTTCAAATAATGGCAGATGCTTGTAAAATGATATTTGAAAGAAAAATTAAATCCAGTAAAGCTGTAATTTCACAGCCACACACTGTAAACGTGAACAGTTTTGGCCTGTTTTTTATTTTATTTTCAACAAGTAGATGGAGTTTAAAAGTTATTTTACTAGATTTCTGTTTTTAACTAAACATTCAAATAACAGTTTAAAAAATTCTAATTTTTCAGTCCTTTATATACATATTTTTTCTTCCAATAACAGCAAATATCTGTACAATAATTATATATTTTTAGCAGATTTAAATACAGTGAATATTGTTTCATTTTTGATCACATTTAATGTGGACTATTTTTACAGTTTTGGCCTGTTTTGTTTTCGTGTAATTTAATCAGTTTTCCTGTGATTTTACCAGCTGTTATCTGTAATTTAACGAGATGGGAAAATCTGTAAAATAACAGAAAATTGTTGAAAAGGTTGCAGTTAAAAATTGGGAAAAAACATGACATTTTTAGGGTGTAGCGGTGAATGAGTATGTATCTGCTGCTGACGGATGCCAGTCAGACGTTTGGCAGCTCTTTCTCAGACACATCGAGCTGTAAACTCAGTCAGGTGAAGCAATAAATCAATCAGGGAACTGTAATGATGCAAACACATATGAAGTTATCATTCTGGATCCATTGTGCTGCATCCCAGCGAGCCAGATGGTCTGTAATCTGCTATCAAGAAGTACTTTGACAGCAGTGAAGCTGTAAATCTGTATTCACCTCGTCGCTGTGCAGCCTGTGACTCTGCAGTCTCTGCTGGTTATTGGGATTCCTCGTACGTTTGCTGCTTTTGTGCAAAGGTTTTTACAGCATGACCTGATTGGTGTGAATATCTGGAATGTCGTGCATCAGTCAGAACACCTCGACAGGAAAGAGTCCAGATCTAACGGCACTAATGCAGCGTAGACTCCGTTTAATCATCAGTGGTGAGACGTTCATGACCACAGGTTGTGGTTTTAGATCATCGTGTTCCTCTGACTCTATCAGTAATTGTTCTCTGCTTGGACTAAAGCCTGCAGTCATCTGCATTTAGTTCATACGCCCCCAGACTGTAGGCTCTACTGCAGCTTCAGCATTAAAATGATCATTATTATTAATAATGATGCTATTAGCATGAGTAGTAGTAGTACTAGTAGTAGTAGTAATAGTGGTAGTAGTAGTAGTACTAATACTAGTACTAGTGGTAGTAGTAGTAGTAGTAGTACTAGTAGTAGTAATAGTGGTAGTAATAGTGGTAGTAATAGTACTACTAGTAGTACTAGTAGTAGTAGTAGTAATAGTGGTAGTACTACTAGTAGTAGTAATAGTGGTAGTAATAGTACTACTACTAGTAGTAGTAATAGTAGTACTAGTAGTACTAGTAGTAGTAGTAGTAATAGTGGTAGTACTACTACTAGTAGTAGTACTAGTAGTAGTAGTAGTACTAGTAGTAGTAGTAGTAGTAGTACTAGTACTAGTAGTAGTAGTAATAGTGGTAGTAATAGTAGTAATAGTAGTAATAGTGGTAATAGTAATAGTAATAGTAGTACTAGTAGTACTAGTAGTTGTAGTATTAATAGTGGTAGTACTACTAGTAGTAGTAATAATAGTAGTAGTACCAGTAGTACTAGTACTAGTACTAGTAGTAGTACTAGTAGTAGTAGTATAGTACTAGTAGTAGTAGTAGTAGTAGTAGTAGAAGGGGCCCATTAGGGTTTTCTTTGTTTGAATTTAACCTAAATCTTCACTACAATCTCAGTATATTCTGTTTTATTGCGTGTTCAGTGGGACAGGCTTTCCTCAGTTAACCCTGTGCTTTAATGAGCATTGGTCTAACCTTTATGCAACATTTTCACTCTTTTCTTCTTTAACTCAATGGCAGCTGTGTTTTTGTTCACAACTCAAAACTGTGGGCTGAGGAGCAGCTGGAAAATCCCATTTTCCTGCAGGTTAAATGGTAAACAGGATAACTGAAAGTCTTGGGTTTGTATTGAGTCTTCCTGTCGCTTGACATGAAACAATCAGGTGTGGAATCTGGACGGAGTCTCACTACGACATGAAAGAAAGAACGCTTTGGCCTTTCACCCATGTTAACACGTACCAACATTAACGTGTTAACATGTACCAACATTAACGTGTTAACACGTAGCTGGATTAGCAGACGGCCTACATCGTAGAAACACTGAGGGAAAGTGAGGACGTTTCAGAAATAATGCCATGAATCTATTCCATTTGTTAATGAACTTAATTCAAAGCCCAGGGAGAATCGTGCACACCCAGCTCTGTGCACTCCGACTTTCGAGCTCTTCGTTAGCTCACAGTTTGGAGAATGTTCTGCAGTTCTTGTTTTGAGGACTTCGGCTGCTTCTGTCTCAGAGCATCAGGACTCACTGTTGTTCATGTGGCTGACCAGAGATCTTCAGGACTCAGGTTGGATGTTTGGGCTCTGGTTGGATGTTTGGGCTCTGGTTGGATGTTTGAGCTCTGGTTGGATGTTTGGGCTCTGGTTGGATGTTTGAGCTCTGGTTGGATGTTTGGGCCCTGGTTGGATGTTTGGGCTCTGGTTGGATGTTTGGGCCCTGGTTGGATGTTTGGGCCCTGGTTGAATGTTTGGGCTCTGGTTGGATGCTTGGGCTGTGGTTGGATGTTTGGGCTCTGGTTGGATGTTTGGGCCCTGGTTGGATGTTTGGGCTCTGGTTGGATGCTTGGGCTGTGGTTGGATGTTTGGGCTGTGGTTGGATGTTTGGGCTCGTGCTGCTGCAGGATGAATTTGGGACCAATCAGACGCCTCTCTAGAGACTGCGACTAAATGGTCGCATTTTGCGACTAGAATTTGAGACAGTGTGAGTAAATTTTTCATCTACTCGCGCATGTGTGAACAGTAAATTTGGCGATTTTTAAAAAAAATTATTATTGAATATTTTTTGTTGCTGACAAACTTCTCCTCACTTCAGCCCAGTAGTTGACGGTAATGAAATGAGTTGGTTTTCCGACCGACATTAACTCCAAAAGAGGAAGAAAGGAGACGAACACCAAGGAAGAAGAAAGCGGGCCAATATGTGTGAGAGCGGGGCGTGAATGACCACTGTGATTGGCTTATGTGTGAAAAGAGGCGGGTCTTGGGGTTATCGCGTGAATCCACAGGTTTCACATAACTCTTGTAAACAATGAACATTGACCAAGAGGACTATTGCCGCATGTCCACTAGATGCGATTTTCCCATACGACAACGCACCGCAGGAAAAATGAAATGAATTAAAATGAATCAGGAATCAATTCCATGTGAAACCCGGGCCGAACGACTTCATGAAAGTGCAGAAACAGAGCAGAGAGTCACGTACGCAGTGGAATCACAAATTTGTTGTTGTCTTTTTGTGGCTGCGGGACTCAACAGTTCCAGTGGAGCTGAATCTAAAGGCATCAGTGGGATGGAGTGGAGAAAACATCCACTCCATCCACTAAAGCCTGTGGATGTTTTTCTGCTCCATGATCTATATTTGCTTCCTTCTCTGTACCACCAGTATTCTGCTGTGTCTTTACTGCGAGGTTTTCTGCTTTTGTGGAGTCAGAACATGATCCCACCCAGCTATTGGCAGAGCTGTATATTGTGTGAATTATAGATGACAGACTAACGAGGAAAACCCTGTTTGCTCGTAGGTTTCGCTGATTCTGTGCTTTTCTTGCGCCTGATTGCAGACGGCTTCATCTTCGCCTCTTTATTGTGAAGTCTGGCGAGAAAACGGAATTGCACATCAGTGTTTGTTAGTTTCGGGTGACGGGGCAGAATTTCGTCCTGCTTTTAGGTCTAAACATTCAGAATTGATGAGTATTTCTGCCCATTTCTCTTTGTCTTTTCCCCGACAGAGGAGCTCCTACATTTTCTATCTTGTGCGGTCACACCATCCTACCCACCAACTGGCTGCTAGGCAACGTGGCCCTCTGAACGGGATGTATTTTTGTATCTGTGTGTTCAGGGCTACAGACGTTAAGAGGAGGAAAACATCCTTACTGCAGCCTGCTTCTCCTCTGTGCAGGATCCTCGAAGGCTTCGTTTGAACTGATCATCATGAATTCACTGCATGATATAGTAAAGATATGATGTCATTTACTACACCTGGAATTGTGACCCATGGCGATAATGCCTGTGTTTCCTCCTGCAGGTGTGTAGTTTTAGGGCAGTAAATCAGGGCATTATGCTGATAACCATGCAGCACCGTGCTGACAGAGTAGCCGGCTAGAGGTGGGAGTAGTTCAGTGTCGAGAGGGCTTCATCATCATCGCTGTGAGTGTCATGAATATTCCATTGAACAGCTGAATCAACCTGCTAAAAGCTCCACGTTTTGTTTGAAAAGAAAGACACAGATGCAGCTTCTCTTGCAAAAACACAATGAATGCTGGAATGCTACCAGCACTTTTAACATAACTTAAAAATGTCTGAATTCCACCCATCTGGAGAATAGGGATGCACATCATTGAAAACATCAACATTGTAATCTAAAAAAAAGTCTCCACCTGGATTTAACTGAACAAACAGGTCAGATCCTTCCATTGGATAATTACTGCAGTGATGACAACACCTTCTTTAACCCGAGCTGAGCCATGTTGGAAGACATATCCTGTGGTCATGGAAAGGATGTTAATCTGTCTCAGAAGGGTCAAATTATTGGCCTGCATCTAGCAAAGAAAACAACTGAGGAGATGAAATGACTAAAATCAGGTAAAGAACCATCCAACACATCGTTAAAACCTGGAGGAGAGTGGAGAACCATCATCTCCAAACTGTTAGATGACCGTAGGAAACCACCAGTAGAACTCACAGCTGTTTAATAGTGAAAGGAAGAACATTTCCACATGAAGGGAACTCAGAGGACTGGGACTAAACAGCTGTAGCTCTAAGAAAAGCACTGATCAGTGAGGATGATCAGGAAAAAAATCTTTAATTTGCTTGGTAGCATAACGATTGAATTCTGGATCAATGGAAGTAGGTCATGAGGTCTGATGAGTCCAGATTTACCCTGTTCCAGAGGGATGGGGGCAGTAGTTTAGGTTTGGTTTTGGTTCTTTGTGCTGGTTTTTGACATTTTTAGGACTGGTTTCAGACTGGATTCTGACTGGTTCTGAATGTTTTTTTGGACTGGTTTAGGTTTGATTTTGGTCCTGGTTTTAGACCTTTTAAGGACTGGTTTAGGACTGGATTCTGACTGGTTCTGAACATTTTATTGGATGATCTTGGACACAGCTGGATGTTTCAACAAGACAATGAGTCCAAACACTCATCAGACGTGGTAAAGAAATGGTTCCATCAGGCTAGAATGAAGGTTTCAGACTGGTCTCCCCATAGTCCTGACTGAAACCCATCAAGAACCTGAAGAACCAAGTCATAAAGACGGCAAATTTAGTGGAATGGCAACAGAATTGGTGCTGTTTCACTACATTTGTCATCTTTCTGTCTCAGACTTGAGTCAATTAAATTGATAGTATATTGATAGTACTGCCACCTCCATGCCTAACTGTAGGTATAGAGTCCAGAGGAGTCAAAGATAAACCAGCAGATGGGGGCATCAGGGTAAGAAGAGAGGAGGATGAAGTGATGCCCTCATCATGGCTAGTTCCTACCAGCCTGTGGGGGTTAGAGTTATGATCTGGGGTTGGTCAGGTTCACCAACGTTATGTTCCCAAAGAATGAGGTCAGCTGACTACCTGAATATACTGAATGACCAGGTCTTTCCATTAGTGAAGGTTTTTCTTCATGTTCTAAGAAGACGATGTCAGGATTCATGGGGTCACATTGTGAATGAGTGGATCAGGGAGCATGAGATGGATTGTCCTCCACAGAGTCCAGACCTCAGTCCCACTGAGGATCTCTGGGATGTTCTGGAGAAGACTTTGGTCCGACTCTCCCATCAGCAATAGAAGATCTTGGTAGAAAATGAATGCACCTCTGGACAGAAATAAATGCTGTGATATTGGAGAAGCTTATAGAAACGATGCCACAGTGAATGAGAGCCGTACTCAAAGGTAAAGGCGATCCAACAGAATATGAGAGCGTAGGACTTTTTTTTTTTTTTTGCCTGCAGCCTGCAGTGTGTAGCTTAGTACAACTTACTAAATGTAAGATGCAGACTGGTCCACTTATTCAGCCTTCACTATCTTCACTGCATTGTCTGTTATTGTACAAACTTACAGTCTTAAGTCCTGAAGCAGTCAACTCTTCTTTCATCTCCACTGCAGTGTTCTCACCTGTGTCCTCATCTGGGCAAAAAAAATGCAAAAAGCACATTTTCATGTGGAAGTTCTCATTAATTCAGTGGACAGTCAGACTTGTGTACGTGATCTGCCTGCTTCATATTCCACTGTGCATTTTTCATACAGCTCTCTGATGGCAACTTAATGAAAAATACGTGTGATGTTCGCTTGTCAAACAACAGGATCATGTTCTGTCCTTGTTAACGGTGGTAACTGATATTAGGTGAAATGTTGTCGCATCAGTGATTTCTCCTTGAACCGTTCTCATTTGGTGTAACAATGGCAAAGGCACCTGCAAAGGTTTCTTGCTTTGGGAAGCATTCACTTTTGATTTGCATTGGTCAGATACATTAGTCATTTTTACCTTTGTGGTGGAAACAACTCCAAAACACTGCTGACAGATTAAACAAACATAATCCTTTCTATAGACAAAATATTTCCATACAACCAAGTTGCATTTCTGTTTGCAACCAAATTTTCATTTTTGTGTTGCATGTTAACAAATTCTGTCTTTTTAAAAGTTTAAATAACCGTGTATCCAAAACAGACTTCTCTTGGCGATCAGTTGTAGAAAATGGGAAATCAGCAAGATGTTTTTTTTGTTAATCAACAAAAAAGTTTTAACATAATGTATTTTAATTAATTTGCTTTACTTCACTGTACTTCCTGCAATGTAGCTGTTGCACATTGGAATATCACAGTCGATGCTAAAACTATATATTTTGCAGCCCTCCTATTAGTAGCCAGAGAAGTAAAATCTAAGAATGCCTCCTTTATTCAAACTACACACCAGGCATATTTCACACTCACAGAATGTATTCATGAATAAAGTGCAGTTCAAAGAGGTCAAAATGATAAATGCCTTTGTTCTGAATCATTTCAAACCTGTTTAAATGCCATCATTCAACAGGACTGAAATGGCTGAGGTTCCATGAGTGACCTTGATCACACCGGAGAAGTCTGCTGCATTAATTAAGGCTCTTCTCTTGGCTTGTAGATGCTCACATCTGTTAGCATGAAATGAACTGAAGCTGTGAAACACTTCCAGGATGGCTTCCCGCTGGCTTCAGTTTCCAATGGATTCTGCCTGAAAGGATTTCTTATCTTGCTTTTTTTTCTGAAAACCTTCGACCTGATCCTGAGATCCATTTTCTAAATTAAATTGGAATCCATGGCAGTTAAATTTAAGCACTCCTTCATTTTAACAAAAATGTAGAACAAAGATTAAATTTTTAGCTACAGCTCCTGTGATTTATCTCATACAGATATTATCAAAACCTCACTAGTATCTCATTAACTTTTTGAAAAACAAAGAGAGCAAAACACTGTGAACAAGGCTAGAGGAACACAGACACTGATTTACTGAATTAGAAAGGCAAACATTTTCTTCTCTGTTAAAGAAACTGGTAATATATGCAAGAGCAAGCAGCAATTTAGATGATATAAAGAAAATATACACTACCGTTCAAAAGTCTTCAAACAGTTTTCCAGTAAAACTCCCACTTTTCTCCATGTGCTAACATAACTGCACAAGGGTTTTCTAATCATCAATTAGCCTTTCAACACCATTAGCTAACACAATGTAGCATTAGAACACAGGAGTGATGGTTGCTGGAAATGTTCCTCTGTACCCTTATGGAGATATTCCATTAAAATCAGCTGTTTCCAGCTACAATAGTCATTTACCACATTAACAATGTCTACACTGGATTTATCATTCATTTAATGTTATCTTCATTGAAGAAAAATGACTTTTCTTTCAACAATAAGGACATTTCTAAGTTTTGGATGGCATTTTAAACTGTCAGAATTTTTCATTTTCAGTCAACTTTATCACAACAAAGTCCTTAAAAATACACCTAGAAAGATCGGCTACGACACCACTTAAACACTCCTTGACCTAATGAATCATACATCACAACCTAAACTGACAGAAAGCACATTCCTATAGCTGGAAATATAGAATAAAGCTGAACTAATTATTGTTATAATATCATTTTATAAACTACGAGGTGCAGTATGCTCGGTGCTACTTGTAATGACGTTTCAGCCTCTTTTAGCTCCTTGTTTTGGCTTTACTGCCTCCATACTGGACTCTTTTAAACCCTGTTTCCAGCAGCAGCTCCACAGATAAAGCCCTGTACACTCACCCTGCAGGAAGCAGTCAGCAACAAACTGCTGGACATAACGGAGCATTTAGCCTCATGTTTTTCTCAGGAGATGATCGTGACCGAAGCAGAGCTGAAAGAGAGTCTGCTAGCAGGTCTGTGTGATGAGGTGATAAAACGTCTGGGTTGGTCATGTTGTTCATGTTTATAATGTGCTGCTTCTGCTGCTTCCCAGGGACTGAATACATAATGGATGAAGCTTTAACACTGACCTTGACATATCTGGGGATAGAAATTACCAAGAGCTGTGTACTTGAAAAGAGAGAAATGCATTTTGATCAGTTTGGGCTGGAGTGAACTGTTCATCTCAAATTAAATTAGCTGTATACCCTTTTCAAACATCCACCCCATCCTGTTAATCTGACAGAAATTAACTGCACTGTAGTTGTGTCTCCTACATGCTGAAGATATTTTATTACTCTGTTTTTACAACCTGTAAATTACAAGCTGAATTTCCTTTGTTAGTTATTTTACAGACATTTAAAAGCTGGAATCAACTTGTACTAAAAATAAAAAAGTTACAAAAATTTAAAAAACTGAAATCAACAAGTTCAACATTTCTTCAAGTGCCCACAGATTTTTAATAAGCTGAGAAAAAAATATATTTCTTTAACATTCTAATTTGTTTCTTTACTCGTCTCCTCTCTGCTCTGGTAAACTGGTTCAACCAACTGAACAACGCAGAAATGTTTCTTTTTTACAGAATCTACTTTAATCAAACACAGAAGCAATATTACTTTGAGTTGTGTGAAGATTTCAGCACCTATAGCCATCCAAAAACACCGCACTTTTTTCCACAATTTCATATCTATTAGGCTAAAGAATTTAAATGTCCACAATAATACAACTTTAACATGATGAAAACAAAGACAAGCAGCTTAAAGATTAATGATAATAAACATAATGTAAGTTTTTTTTTCCATAAGATGTAAACAGGAGCTGAAGTTTGTTGCTTCCAGCCGTTCAGGAATATTTCCTCTGAGTTTATTAAATGCATCAGACAGCAGCAGGATCCATATGAGCATCGACAGAGTTGGGTGCATTTACGCACAGGGCAACAAATTCATTAATTAATTACAAATATACATTCTATCAACTATTCACTTATCACCCACCTACCTGCATCTACAGACACTTTAACATGTGCAGCACAAACCACTGGGCCAAATGGACCCTCCCTCACAGCACTGTTTAGCACACATATCTGTCTATTTGCTTACACTGGTAAACACTTGTGTATATTGTTTTTATTGTGCTTTGTAATTTCCCTTATTTTTATATTTTTCTTGTCTTTTCTTTATTTCTACTGCTTACAACCGGGACCTGAATGCTAGTTTCGTGCCGTCTCATGTGAATACGTGTTCTTGTGTGACAAGAAAGAACCTTAAGTTTTTCAGCTGCAGTTCAATATTTTGTCACATTGAAGCCGTCCTCTGGATGATTCCTGGGCTTTCACTTTTGGTTTAAGAGATCAAAATTAGGTGCTATTAGATTCTGTCTCATATTGCATTATTACCCCTCCAAAGAGCGGTGGAGTTATGTGACGATCGCGTACGTTTGTCTGTCTGTTCGCAACATGACTCAAAAACGGACTGACAGATTTGGATGAAATTTTGAGGGACCAAATTATTAGATTCTGGCAGTGATGCAGCTTATAGTCCGGATCCACCGATTTGTTAAAGATTTCTGTATCATTGCCAGATAGCGGCACGGCGTCACTGTAACCATGACAACAAGTGAACACTACATCAGCTGATTGTGATCCTACTACAAATCCACCTCTGAGGACTTATCGGGATTTATCCATCAGAAATGATCCAAGGAACAACTGATTAAATTGTGGGGGTGTTTCTGAGTCCCATCAATTCCCGCCGACCGCTACATATTTAGGTCACGTGATCCGGTATCCGTACATAACATACACATGCAGAACACACGCCTGTGCTAAGCACAGGTCATTGTGTTTATGGGTTCATCTATATTAAATGGACACATTCTTTAGTGCCGTGATTTCTGCCACAAATTTTTTCAAGATTTCATCTGTCGGAAATCATATAACGACTGAGCAGCCTTGGCGGAGGAATGAGCAGCCTTGGAGGAGGACTGAGCAGCTTTGGAGGAGGACTGTGCTCTCTGAGGGGGTTTCTTGTTTTGTATTAAAGATCTTTTGGTGTATTGTCTAATGCAATCAGAAAAGCAATGTAGGTCTGAATGACTAGAATGAATCCAGCAATGTTCCACATCCCAGGTCTAAAAAGGGCTTTAGCTGCAATGACGGTTCAGACGTGTTAAACGTGTAACCGATGAATTAAAAACCTCCATTTCTTTTTAATTAACACCACATTTCAGTCCTTTAGCACCAGCTGTACCAAGTCTGCCGCTGATTGTCACACAAGCACACTAACGTTTGCTGTTAATGTTTCCTAACTACAGGAAGGAGACTGCAGAGCTGGAACTATGTTGTAGTTGGTGCCCAGCATGTCATATATTGTGTGAATATGGATTTTTTTTTTCTCAATTTGACTTTTTCCTCAAAGACATGACAAGCATGAAGGGTACAGCTGGCATTTCAAAGCCAGAGTATTGGAATTGTTGTAGGTGGCTGAGCAGCTCCTTAGGGCAAGAAACAGGCTTTACTGCAGGTTTTACTGACTCGCACTCATCAAACTGTTTTCTACACCCACCTACACATGATGGATTTGTTTCATCTCTCACCTGAAATAAACACAGAAATTATTCCGACCTTCAGGGAATCATCAAAATAATGCATTAGAATGAGAACTGCAATCTATAAAATTGAAAATTTATCAGCAGAGTATTTTGATTTTCTAAACCCTAAGTCAAATACTAGGTTTTTGTTTGGTTTCCAGTCGTGAGAGTGAGAAGAAACGCATTTACTACCTTAAAGCTGAGGTAGAAATATGTCTGGAAAAAGAAAATAACAGCTCACCCCATTGAGCACTAAACTGCTCCCATCAGCCGAGCACCAGTACGTGCACATGCTTCATAGTCCTGCTTTATACTACATCTAGGTTACCGACACCGAACTGTTGGCGTGGAAGCTAAGCAATGTTTCGATGCTCATCCAAGAGGATTTCTCTGTTCTAACATACTGCAGCCACATTTGGGTTGTTTCTTAGTCAGAACTTGCCAATGACTTGAAACCCAAATGAATCAAGGCTCGTTAATGACTCAACATTTGCATGACTCAAGGTGTGAGTTCATTCTTTAGGTCGCATAACTCTTGGATGAGAAGTGAAGCGACTTCGAGAACCAAAAAGAACTCCCTCTGACTTCTATTTAACCACCGAGTTTGGATCTAGTTTTGCATTGCATCAGTGATAAAGTAGGGTATGCAAATTAAGACTCTTCATCAAAATACAAGATTGATTATTATGCTGTATCAAAAATCGGGGTTGGTGAGAGGGATGCAATTTTTTTTCACTACTTAAGAATCGGCAGTGTTAGCAATCAGCAACCGATTAATCGTTAACAAGAATGGCATTCAGCGGACCATATTCCATCCATCCATCATCCATCCATCGTCCATCCATCCATCCATTCATCTATCATCCATCATCCATCCATCTATCATCCATCCATCTATCATCCATCCATCATCCATCCATCTATCATCCATCCATCATCCATCCATCCATCCATCATCCATCCATCCATCTGTCATCCATCCATCCATTCATCTGTCATCCATCCATCCATCCATCCATCCATCCATCCATCCATCCATCCATCTATCATCCATCCATCCATCCATCCATATTCTTCCTCTTATCCGGGGTTGGGTCATGGAGGGAGCAGACAAAGCAGGTCTTTCCAGACTTTCCTCCTCCCAGCAACACTTTCCAGCTCTTCCTGGGGGATCTCGAGGCGTTCCCAGGCCAGATGAGATACATAATCCCTTCAGAGGGTTCTGGGTCTACCCCGGAGTCTCCTCCCAGGAGGACGTGTTCAGAGAACCTCCAAAGGAAGTCTCCCTGGAGGATCTGAATCAGATGTCCAAACCTCCTCAGCTGGTTCCTTTAGAGGTGAAGGATCAGCAGCTCTACTCCGAGCTCCCTCCAGATGCCTGAGCTTCTCCCCCTATCTCTAAGGCTGAGTCCAGCCACCCTACGGAGGAAGCTCATTTCAGCTGCTTTTATCCATGATCTCATTCTTTGGGTCACTACCCAGAGCTCATGACCATAGGTGAGGGTTGGAACGTAGATGGATGGTAAATTGAGAGCTTCTCCTTTAGGCTCTGCTCCTTCTTCACCACGATGGTTTGGTACAACACCTTCATTACTGCTGACGCTGCACCAGTCCTCCTGTCCATCTCTAGCTCCATTTTCCCATCACTCCTGAACAAGATCCTGAGATACTTGAACTCCTTCACTTGGGGAAGCAACTCCCCCCCAACCCAGAGGAAGCAATCCACCGGTTTCCATCAGAGAACCATGGCCTCGGACTTGGAGGTTCTGATCCACATCCCCAATGCTTCACACTCTGCTGCTAACCACTCCAGTGCTGCTGAAGGTCTGATGAAGCCAACAGAACCACATCATCTGCAAAAAGCAGAGATGCGATCCTGAGGCCCCCAAACCAGACACCCTCCTCACCCCGGCTGATCCTTTAGATCCCATCCATGAAGACCACAAACAGGATCGGCGACAAGGGACAGCCCTGGAGGGGTCCAAGACGCACTGGAAAACGAGTCTGACTTTGTGCCTAGTATGTGGACACAGCTCTCACAACCGTATTCCATTTTGGTTTTTTTGTTGTTGTTTTTTTGTCACCGTGAACAAATGACGTTTGTGATAAAAACAGATTAATTATCTCAGTGCTGGTTGAATATGGTCCAGCTTGTTTAAAGAAAGTGAGAGCTGGCCAGATGCCATTGACCGCAACTGAAGGCTTTGCCATGGTGGCCCTTTGCTGTCTGAACCCTAGCAATCCTGTCAGTTGGGGAAGTGCAACCATGTAATGTTTTGCCAGTGAAAAAGTTTATCTGGAGCCCTACAGACACATCATTGCGAGGACTTTTCCATGCTGACACGAGCATTCAGCTCAAAGCGTCACATTATGGCCTCCCAAAGCCTCCTTACTGTAGACTAATGTTAGAACATTGTCAGATCAATTATACTTCTTGACTTTGCAACTTTATGGGTCTCCCAGCCATGCTAACTTCTAAATAAGTTGTCCGGTCATCTTGTCAGACAGTAAGAATTTCTTCGTGGGTATTTCTAGGGATTACAGGGAACTTGCAGCAACCCTGGTGGGTGATCCAGGCTCACAGGCTGAAAACACAGAGTCTATTACAGTCAGTGTCTTTGTAAAGGTCTGTGCCAGTCAGAAATGCAGGTGCTTCAGGCAAAAAGGCAGACCATGTTGTTGATAATTTGAACAGCAGGGAAACGGGGCTTGACACCACCTCTAACTCCAGAAGCAGCCATGTTCAGGCGGTATCCATCATTCTGCAGCCTGTAAGAGAACACGACACACTGCTCAGAACTATCAAAGGAGTGTGCTAATATTCAGCTAATCATGCTGCTTTCACCACTGCTGTCGGGTATTTTCTTGATCGATTAATGTGCAGTTTTGTTAGTGATGCTGTCATTTTTATTTTTTATTATTCCATCACTAAATATCAAAAACAAAACAGAGACATTCATTTTAAAATTATACAAAACACAGGGACACAACAATTTTCACATTTTAGCAGCTAGAACCAAAAAGCATTTTACACCTTTGATTTAGCTTTTGATTAATTGTCCTTTGATCACCTAATTGATGAATCAACAGAGTTAACATAAAATACTTTTCAAGGGCAGGGGACACAATTACTATTTTGCATTTCCAGCAGCAACATGACAACTCTGCTGTACTGCCTCGGGGTTATCACACAAGGTTATTAGAATAAAGTAGTAATTAACTTGAGTCAGAATCAAAGTACAACAACCACATTTAACTGTGTGGAAAATAACAAACCCACACAATGTTCAGTCAAGATGACCCAGGCAACAAGGAACTGGTTGGAAAGTCTTTTATTTTCAATATTTCCATGATGTTCCAGACACGTTCTTGTCTGAATTTTATTTTCTCTTATTGAATCTAATGATGGATCTGCACAGGATATTCTGTTACTGTTTGACTATTTAAAATGATTCCTGGTTAATTTGGTGACATCTGTGATTATTGGTGCAGTACATTTTACAACTACAGATGCCAGAATTTAGTTTAAAATGACTCATTCTGGACTGCTAGGTGTAGCAAGAACGCCTTAATGAGCTACTTTATGAAAAATACATGTAAAGTTTCAGGCAGATTGGAGCACGTATAAGGTAGTTACACAGCATTTCCTGTCCATCCACCAGGTGGCGCTATCACTGTGACTGTATAACAGCATGGGAATGCGATCAGGGCAGGACTCTGATCATACATGTACAGTTTCAGGCAGATTGGAGCATGCAGAGGATAGTTACACAGCAGTTGATGTTTCATGGCGAAGCATAGGGCTGGGCGATAAATCGATTTTATCGATTAATTCGAGTTTGTACTTAATGTCGATTTGTTTTAATGAAAATCAATTTTCTCATCAACATCCGCCACCAACACCTTCCCGCTGGGCTACCGTAGTTCAGAGTGCGCCCCCCTCCCCCCCGCGCTTGATACATAAACAACATGGCGGCGAGCGGTGCAGATCTAAAGGCTCGTGTCCACTAGATGCTATTTTCCCGCACGGCAACGCACCACATCTGAAAATCACACGGATGGTGGGCGGTCACTAGCGGACCACAACATGGTCACATGACAGCGCTGAGCAACAGCAGGCTGCCACGTGGTCACATGACCGAGCTTTCAGCTGGACAGTCCTGCAGACAAGTCGGATAAACACAGCGGCTCGGCCGCAAACTTTCCCTTTTATTTCAAAAACACGTCAGCGAAAAGTATTTCTGAAAGCATTTGAGGCGAGAAATAATCTGTGCAGCAGCTAAATCTGTCCTCGTTTTAGGTCACCAACGCCTAGTTTAGAAGTTTGAGGACAGTTTCACGATGTGTGGAATCTCCGCACGCCGCATTCAATTTGCATAAAGTAGAAGTCAGTCTACTTTATGCAAATGAGCTGCAGCCCTCTCCAGGTAAACACACCTGATCACAGCTGGAAACGCACTGCAACGGACCAGCATGCCACATGCAGCGCATTTCCAGCTGCGATCCGGTGTGTTTACCCGAAGAGGGCTGCAGCTCAATTGCATAAAGTAGACTGGACTCCGGCGTGCAGAGATTAGGTAGGGGGTAAAAAAAAATCGTATAAATCGTGAATCGGGATTTTTTCTGAAAAAATCGGCAATTTTTTTTTTTAGGCCATATCGCCCAGCCCTAGCGAAGCATCAAAATTCTGGAGATATTGGTGAGCCCAGCTGTATCTAGCCGGTGTCGCTCCACAGTAGCCGGTGTCGCTCCACGGTAGCCGGTATCATTCCACGGTATCCAGTATTGCTCCACGGTAGCCGGTATCGCTGTTGTGATCGCAGCATTGTGGATTCCTAGAGGACTGAATTATATGCAAAAATCAAGTCAGAACAGGATGTTCTAAATCAACTGGTAAAACCAAAGAAAGCAGCATAAAATACTAAAATAGACAAACCGAAACTTGGCTTGTGAGATTAGTTTTTTAAATAAATGTAAAATATTAAGACTTTGAAGAGCAGTAATCATAAACATGGATGTCCTGAGAGGTTTTTTAACCCTCGTGTCGTCCCTCGTGTCACATTGAGTTTGAAAATGTAGGAAAAAAATATATTTTCACAGCGAGAATCTGAAAGGAAACAAAAACTTGGATTAATTAACCCTCGTGTCGTCCTGTGGGTCAAATTGACCCATTTTAAAGTTTGAAAATGTGAAAAAATAAAAATTTTCACAGTGAAACTTCTGATGTCCACATTTTCAACATTTTTGGGAAATCTTTGAACATTTTTTGGTGGAAAAAAAGAAATGTTAAAAATGTTTCTTAAGAACATTCACATAAAAATCAACCTAAATCCCGTGAATTTTGCTGGATTTTGGTTGATTTTTATGTGAATGTTCTTAAAGAAAACACTAGAAGTTTTACAGATATATATGGAATCACTTTAGATATTTTTAGGATTTTTTTGGAAGATTTTTACTCATTTTTTGAAAATATTTACAAGAATTTTCTTGCCAAATTTGGGGGATTTTTTAAATAAAAATAAAACTTTTAAGGGAAACTTTTAAGGAATTATTGGAATTTTCTTCCTGAAGATTTTGCAAATTTTCAGAAATTTGGGGCATTTTCTTGCTGAATTTTTGGATTTTTTCAGACAAGAAAACAATATTTTTTGGTGCCCGTAATTGAGGACAACAGGAGGGTTAAGCATATATAAATGGAGGAGGAGCATTTGAATGAAAGAGGAAGACTGTTCTTACTGTACTGAGTTAAAGGGATTGTGTACACAGCGCATTATCTAGCATCTGCTCCTGTTTCTGTCCCACAACTCCAGCAAAGCAAACAGAGAGTGGGTAGCTGAATCCCTGTCTATGTCTGGATTATAAAACACCATTTGTAGTAGCCTGGTTTTCATACATACATAGCTTTACATCTCATACCTGGTTATCATAATCAATATTTCTTCAATAAGAGTGGATGCCATTCCCAGATGCCAACACTGAGTCATATTTGTCAGGTGCTGATGATTTTCTACACTGACATCTTAAACGTGAACAGATTAAAGCTGCTCAGCTCATTGCAGTGCAACAACAGCGACTGCATGAGTGTGAATATTTGGTTTTTGTTGTGGAGATTTCTGGCTATCAGACCCGTTTTTTCCATTCGGTTGGGTTTCATAATCCGTTGTCTGCACTGCAGCCGTGTGTCTTTGTGTCTGTCAGCACTACCCTGACAAACAGGAAAGGTGTGTTATTGCTGCTGACCGTCGAAGGGGCTGAGAGGCAACACTCTGCCAGGCTGTGGGAAAAACATCAACACCAGCAAAAACCTCCAAACCATTCACCTCTGCCGTTCACTGTATGGACGCCAGTTAAAACCACTGGCAGGAGAAGAGAATGACATTAATCAGTTTGCTATAATGCAATGTTCTGCTGGGAAATCTGTAGTTCAACATTCAAGCACCCCTACGCCCCTAAAAACAGCACTCTCCAAAATCAGCAGCCTTCCCACGCACCGCCACACCACAAACAACTGCTCAATACCAGAGAGCTCAAGGTGTTGATGTGGCCTCTAAACCCCCCAGATCCCAGTCTGATTGAGTCTCTACAGGATATGCCTGAAAAAGCCGTCCCGACTGGTCAGAGCTTCACTGGGGGATCTACGACATCCATCAGGTGGTTTTAATGTTGTAGCTGATCAGTTTTGTAGATGTAGCTGGGCTTAACGGAGGCTGATAGTTTCCTTTTATGAAAGAAGTCAAACATGATGTGGTCAGAGTTCCTTTAGTATGACAGATAGGATTCACCTATTTATGAGTGTTGTTGATGAAAATTTTAACTCCCCTCAGTGAAGCATCTGATAGGGATAATTTATCAGAAACTGCACTTAAAATACATCAGTTCAGAAATGCTTCATGCTGGGAATCTTCCATGTGTTGGAATGCACTGATAAAAGCTCATGTTTTACTTAAAGGATGGTTCTTGTTTAGTGTAACTAGCGTACTTCCTATAAATGTGTTTTGTGGCTCTTTGGGTTGTTTAGACTTTATACTCCACACTGAGAGAGTATGGGAAACATTGAATTGCATGAAACGACAAGAAAAGCCAAAATGTTTACATTAATCGTTATGAAGTTTGTTGACTGAAAGCAAACACAGAAATTAAGTGTCTTTTGCTGACAACATTGGGACTCTGCATCTGGGAATACTCAGTAATACTCCTGCTAATACATGCTGGTAATGCTAACTGTGTGGCTCCAAATGTTGGTCCACCAGATTGAACATCTCAACAGCTAATGGAGTTTGGTGACCACTCCGTCTTCTCCTCCAGCACCGCTAGAAGTTTTGGATTTGGGCACCAAATGTTGCCCTCACATTCTTGGTCCTTGGAACTTTTGGTTTTATATCAGATTTCTCAACACCAGTTGAATGGATTGCTGTTCCATTTTGTATATTCACATTAATGCCCCTCTGAGGATAAAGTGCAGCCACTTTGATGATCCCCCAACCTTTCATCTCGTGCCATCATTGTTAAATTCTCTGTTTCCTCAATAGTTTAGCCAATGACACCTTGAGAATTTCCCAAACTTTAGCCTTCTTTCTGTTTAGTGGTGATTAGGAAATATGAGCAGTACGAACAAGCTAGACTAAGATGGTGAACTTACTAAACAGTATTCCTGCTAAACACCAGCATGTCATTGTAAGGCTGGGGTGTCCAACATGCGGCCCACGGGCCAAAAGTGGTCCTCCAGAGGGTCCAATCCGGTCCTCAAAGTGTAAAAATTCCAGAGAAGACATTCACTGCAGATTGTAAATTAGTAAAACTATAAATTTAAAATCATTTCTAGACCATGACAAGTTGTTTTGATCATAAAGTAAAACACTTAGATTGTTCATTGTTCTTTTGTGCTTTTGTGTCTCATTTTTGTAATATTCTGTCTTGTTTTTGTTGTTTTTTGTCTGAGTTTTGTCATTGATGTCATGTTTTTGTCATTTTGTTTTTCTGTGTTTCCTTTTCGTCTCGCCTATGTTTTTTGTCTTATTTTTGTCATTTTGTGTTTTGCTTTATTCATTGTTTTTGTATGTTGTTTTTGTGTCATTTTGTGTTTTTTTTGTCTTGCTTGTGTTGTTAGTCTAGTTTTTTGTAGTTTTGTTTCTCACTTTTGTCATTTTGTGTCTTGTTTCTTTAATATTTTGTCTTGTTTTTTTTTTGTTGTTTGTTTTTTTTATCTGACTTTAGTGGTTTTGATCCTCCAGTAAATCCTCTCTGGTTCAGTTCCAGATGACTAAATGTTGTGTTCCTTTGTCGACACTCTGTGATCTGGAAGTTGTAATGTGGAAATGATGAACTGAGGCTGAATGTTGATGAAACTGAATTTATTTTCCTTAAGAAATTTCATGTTGTTCATGATGTTTAGTAAAAAGATAATTCCTTAAATGTGAACATTTTTATACTAAACCAAAGGAACCATCAGGAGATGTGGTTATTTATAGGTTTTTATGGTGTGGTTTTACTGGTTTTACTGGTCCGGTTCACTGGAGATCAGACTGGACTGAATGTGGAACCTGGACTAAGATGAGTTTGACTCTCCTGTTGTAAGGAATGCTCTAACCTGCATTAGTTTAGCTCTGAACACCTCAGTCCTGCCGGCATGGCTGCGATCACTTAGTCTGGTTAAAATCTGTTGTTCCATGTCTGGACTTAAAGAGGATTTAAGACGTGTTTGTTAAGAGACATATTTTCTTGATTCGATGACGTTTAGTTCTTGACACTTGCTCATCCCTCCTTGGCAGATTTTTCTAACTACACCCAACGAATAAAGTTGGTGGCGTTTGTAAACCCAAAGTCCAATCTTAAACTCTTAATAATCATGTGGAACCTTTGAACACCTGTCTTATTGTAGAATTAAAGTAGTGTTTTTCTGCACCGGAAGGTATTGCCCTGATTTCAAGAAAGGAAGATCCTACATACTTCTCCGTCTCAGCATCGTAGTTTATTGATCATCCTACATTTTCACCTTTCTGGGCCTTGGTCTGGATAAAGGTTTAGAGAGGCCAAAACAACAGGATGATCAATAAATTGTGCTGCTGAGCCAGAGCAGTGTGTGGGATCTTTTCTTCTCGAGGCAAGCATGAAAACAGTAAAAAACAGCAACACATTCCTGACCCTAAACCGCCTTAGTGGAGGTAGAACACTTTTCTTGTCTTTTACTTCCCTGTGTTTGCTGTTTAATGGACACAATTCCATACAATAGGCAGTGTGTTTGGGACATAAAAATGAATATAAAAGCTCAAAACTGTCTAAAATGTATGAAGAGTATAGTTCTTTGTTGACTCGCATTTGTGTTTGGACAGTTTTAAGAACTGTCGGGGCTCACAGCTAATGTTTGACTTCAGTTTGTTGCTCCAGCTTGTGGTTTGGTCGTACCTGCACTCTTTATCATCAGGTGTATCGATCCTCTCCATCTCCACCAGCATCCACCTCCGTCTCCTCTTATTATTTTTTAAACATAATCAGGTGTAAGAAGTTTTATCTTTGGAACACAGGGTTGAATGGATTGTTTCCCTCATTAGATAGGGAGTGGTCTGAGTCACCGGATGTAGAATGCAGATTTAAGCCACCGCTCTTCTCAGTCAGCCGACTAGCAACCCACCGAGATATAAATTTAAAGTTTTGCCACGTGTTTGGATTGTGAGGAAAGACAGCCTATAAAACACTACAAACACTGGAACACTAACATAAACCACAATAATGACGTTTACACCCCCAACACCCAGAACTCCCATGGTGCATTGCAGCACAACAGTTCAGTCATAGACTGGCTCTGATGTCGCTGAATTATTTTCATTATTTCAGCACTAAAATAACCATTTTCTAGCCTAAAAAACTCAAAACAATGTAAAAAATGTAAAAAAAAAAAAAAAAAATTAAAACATATTAAAAGAATATTGAATGTGAATAAAATGCCTCCAGCGCTGGGCTCTGATTGGTTCAGAGACCAGCGCTGGACTCCATTTCACAGACGTCTGGCTGCATTATGCTGCTCTGTGGTGTGTGGAGGGTTTATAAAGCCTTAAATATATAGAAATAAAAAGGAACACGGTCGCTACTTCTCGGATTTTCGTCTATCATGGGTTGTCTGGAACGTAACCCCACCATAGACCAGGGACCGCTGTATGCTTTTTTTCTCTTTTGACCACAGTCTGGAACTCTGAGATTTTTTTTAAAAATTGTCTTTATTCCCTTAAAAATGTGAAAGAGAAATGTGTATTTCCTTATGGTGATAATGCTGGCAGTACGACATAATTTCACCGTTTTTCTTCTTTATATTGTCTTCCTTCCTTCCAGCTCCCCATCCTGGCCTCCTCTGTTGTCAGTCTGTATTTCCTGGAGCTGACAGATATTTTCCAGCCGGTGCATTCTGGGTACACCTGTAACGACCGCAGTCTGTCTCTGCCCTACATCCTGCCCCGGCAGGAAGTCTGCCCACTGCCTCTGCTCTTCAGCCTGGCCTTTGCTGCTCCGACCGTCACTGTAAGTAAGCCTTCACATCTCCAGCCTCCAGCCAGACCTCAGAGTTATCTGGTCTCTGTCAGGGAGTGTAGGAGTGATTAGGAGTGAGCCACACTGACAGAGGCAGCTACTATGGGCATGTTGAGAATGTAAATAAACCCTAAAGGTGACTGAATAGTCCTCCTCTGACTGACCAATAGGAACAGTAAATCTTTGCTCTTTTCGTTCCATCAGAATGAAGAGTAAAGTAGTCAGTGACGTTTCAGTGGGAAACAGATCTTCTCACAGCTGGAGCTACTCTCCTACACGTTGCAGATTTACAAATACGTCCATAATGTGGGAGTCGGAGAGTTAAAGCACTGAGCTGTTTCCATGCTACACTGACATCTAATGGAAAAAGGCACATTGACTGGAATCCTTTTAAACCAACTGCCATCTGTGGAGCGAAACTGCTCTTAGTAATGACTTTGGTTTTTCCATTCAAAGTGTTGTTGTGGGAGGTGGCAGAAACAAAACTAATAAGACGCTTTAAATTCACAGTTCAGAATTTTATCTGACTTCTCAGAAGTCTGAAATAGAATTTTGGCTAATTTAGTAAACTTTATGTCTAGTGCTTTGAAAACACCAAAATACACTATCTATCTATCTATCTATCTATCTATCTATCTATCTATCTATCTATCTATCTATCTATCTATCTATCTATCTATCTATCTATCTATCTATCTATCTATCTATCTATCTATCTATCTGTAATCTATCTATCTATCTATCTATCTATCTATCTATCTATCTATCTATCTATCTATCTATCTATCTATCTGTAGTCTATCTATCTATCTGTAATCTATCTATCTATCTGTCTATCTATCTGTCTGTAGTCTATCTATCTATCTATCTATCTATCTATCTATCTATCTATCTATCTATCTATCTATCTATCTGCAATCTATCTATCTATCTATCTATCTATCTATCTATCTATCTATCTATCTATCTGTAATCTATCTATCTATCTGTCTATCTATCTATCTGTCTATCTATCTGTCTGTAGTCTATCTATCTATCTATCTATCTATCTATCTATCTATCTATCTATCTATCTGTCTATCTATCTATCTGTAATCTATCTATCTATCTATCTATCTATCTATCTATCTATCTATCTGTAATCTATCTATCTATCTATCTATCTATCTATCTATCTATCTGTCTGTCTATCTATCTATCTATCTATCTATCTATCTATCTATCTATCTATCTGTAATCTATCTATCTATCTATCTATCTATTTATCTATCTATCTATCTGTCTGTAGTCTATCTATCTATCTATCTATCTATCTATCTATCTATCTATCTATCTGTCTGTCTGTCTGTCTGTCTGTCTAGCTATCTATCTATCTATCTATAGTCTATCTATCTATTAGGGCTGGACCTGAATATCCAAATATTTGAATATTCGGTCCCAACCGTGGTATCCGGATATTAATTTTGAGATCCGAATATTCGTCACTACATACCACTTTACCCTCAAGTTCTTTTATCTCATTACCCATCAGCCAGTAGACGGTTTGATACGTCTGCAATCAGCTAACATCAGGCCATGTGAATGAATTAATAGTAGGTCCGTCCTGAAGATTGTTTGACAGTTGTCTGCAGTCCTTTTCTCTGTCCATTCTGTCCTAAACTGAAGCCAAGTTAGTCGTTCAAAAGACATGCAAAGTTCTATTTTACTAACAGATGCAGTCTGGTCCCAGTACTGGGATCTCCAAGATAAGAAGACACAGTCTGAAAGCGTCATTGCATCTCAACCCAACCTACAGTATGATGTTCATTCATTCTTATGCATATTTTCTATGTGTGCAAGAAAAAACAAACATTGCAAACTGAAATATTGCAAAGTTTCTATACTAAGCTAAGGTTGCAAAATCAACAGGAGCACACAGACGTCATCATGTTTCTGTGACTTACGACAGCAGCAGATTAAAACAACACATCTTAACACAAACTGTCCTCAATGGAAGACCAGAAAAAACTGACAAACACGTGGTTTTCCACAGCAGCTGAAGGTTTCTAACTACAGTTTGTGTTTTCCCTCTGTAGTGGTTGACTTTCATTCACATTTTCATTTGTCTTTCTCTGGAAATTTAGTTAAAAATCACAGTGCTTTTCTTGGTTCTCATCTGTCCAGATTCTGATAGGAGAGGCCATCCTGTACTGCTATCTGTCCAGGAGATCATCATCCACACAGACTGAGGCCAATATCAACGCTGCCGGCTGTAATTTCAACTCCTACATTCGCAGGGCTGTACGCTTTATAGGTGGGAGGACGTTGCATTCACGGCTGATTATATATCTGGATCTTTTTCACCATCTAACACAGAACAAACAGCAGCAGCTTCAACAGCGACGTCATTTTCAACTTCGTTTAACCTTCGTGTCGTCCTGTGGGTCAAAATTGACCCGCTTTAAAGTTTGAAAATGTGGAAAAAAAAAACATTTTCACAGTGAAACTTCTGATGTCCACATTTTCAACATTTTTGGGAAATTTTTTAACATTTTTTGGTGGAAAAAAAGAAATGTTAAAAAAGAAATCCGAATTTCGCTGGATTTTGGTTGATTTTTATGTGAATGTTCTTAAATAAAATATTAGAAGTTTTACTGATATCTGTGGAATCACTTTAGATATTTTTAGGATTTTTTTGGAAGATTTTTACTCATTTTAGAAAATATTTACAAGAATTTTCTTTCCAAATTTGGGGCATTTTTTTTTTTTTTTAAATAAAACTTTTAAGGGAAACTTTTAAGGAATTATTGGAATTTTCTTCCTGAAGGTTTTGTAAATTTTCAGAAATTTGGGGAATTTTTTTCCTGAATTTTTGGATTTTTTTTCAGACGAGGAAGCAATATTTTTGGTGCCCATAAATGAGGACAACAGGAGGGTTAATGAAATGTTTGCTGTCAGCATTGAGGCAGAACGCAAATGAATAAAACAAACATGGAACATGAGGTACAAAGAGAACAGTTCTTAGTCTCCATGTAGCTCTGGTGTACTTGTGGAACTCCATTCATTGCTGTGTGTTTTGAAGCTCCTTCCATTTTATCCACTCCAGAATTTGCCTCGAGGATGAAGAAAAATCTGAACCTCTGCAGCGGGTTACAGAGAAGGCTGCACTGGTTGTCAAGAAACTGGAAAAATAACTATTGTTATATAAAAGTATTATTGAAAAGAAACCAGCTGAAAACATGCCCGCTGCAGAACGTACACAGAGCGTACACAGAGCGTACACAGAACGTACACAGAACCTACAAAGAACGTACACAGTGCATGGTTCATACGTCTTCCAATCAGGGATGTGTCATTAATGTTTCTCTGTCCCCGATCCAAACTAAGTCATTTATATTCAGTGCCTGCTAAAACTGATGCCATTATTCCAGATAACACACACTTCAGTTACATTAACGTTACTAAAATCAATCCAATTTAAATGCTAAACAGCCGAAAAGCTCTGCAACTACATAGATGGTCACAAACCTTGTAAATCTCTGGTAGGTCACTGTCTGAGATGTACCGTTGAGAGGGTAAGGTACATTAGATGTAGTACCTGAGGAAGCATTGTGGGAATCTAGCTAGTAACAGGCACCATGACAAAGACTTCTATGACGCTTAATGTCCTCTGGCCAGTGCAGGTATGCTTCACACACCTGCAGCAATTTGTACTGAAACTTTCTGACTCCTAAACAACAGATCTGAGTAAAGGATTGAGCTTAAATTGGTGCCAATACTGATCAGATTAGAAATTTGACAGCATAGAATAGAATGTATACTTTATTGATCCTTCATAGTAACAGCAGCATGTTGACATAGAGAGAAGGAGGAGTGAGTTGAGGTGGGACTGATGGAGGTCCAGAGCTGGTAGTGGATGAAGGTAGAAGTTTGAGTTGGAGGAGGAGGGTGGAGGAGATGGTGGACTGAGCATGTGCAGAAGGAGGAATGGAAACAACAATGATCACAGTGAACTCCTGGAGCAGATAGAATGATCTCAGACTGACTGCTAACAGTTCAGTGTCCTGCTACAGATCTGTTCTCTGATGGGAACATGTGCAGGGTTCCACCATCTGACCTCCACCTCTCCTCTCACCCTCGTATAGTCCGGAAGCCTCTGACTCTGGTGTTATTCTCAGTAATACAGTCTTTCAGCCATGCTTCCATGTAAAACATGAGGCTGCTTTCCTGGTAGAGTCTTTGTCTCCTGACGAGTGTCTCCAGCTCCTCCATCTTATCACCCATAGAGAAACATTTCCATGATAACAGATGGAAGAGCCGCTCTATAAGCCTCTCTCCCTTCCTCCTGTGCCTTTTTCCTCCAGCTCATCTCCTTCTAAGTCTCTTCCATAGAAATTCCTCCAGAATATCATGTCTAAACATCTCCTCAGTTTAGGAGAGCTCAGTGAGATCAGAGGCTCCTGTTGGGATAAATAATATCTGGCTGGCTCTGTTGCTCTGCAGGTAGAACTCCACTGAGCAGCAGCAGCAGCAACGGTCTTTTCCATCCATTTCCTGTCTCACTCCTCCAAGATAATCAAAAAAATAGAATCAAAAAACACTTAAATCATCAACGACTGTAAAAAAAAAAACAAAAAAAAAAAAACATTTGGCATCAAGGAAAAACAGACTAAAGTGAAAAACACAGGACGACAAAGCTGCTGTAACAGACTGAAACATGACCAGTGCCCTCTGGTTTTAATAAGCCCCACTTGTAAGAAAATATTCTACAAAACTGACTCCACATTCAACAAGCCAACCCCTCCATGTGTCCTTTGTCCAGTTTTTGCCACGATAATGCTTCATACGCGTACTTTATAAAACTTGACAGTAAAAAAACGATCAAATTTCCCAATTGCTGGAGGGAAGCTTCCAACCGTCCAGACAGAAATACACTGATTAAACACCAATTCCATTATACAGAATTAAAGATACTGAAGTGAGGCATTAAACACAAATGCTGAATTGCAGAATATCATATTCTGTACAACTAAAATGTTGTAAATGCATCTTTTTTATTTACAGGCGTCCACATCTTCGGTCTGTGTGTGACGGCGTTGATCACCGACATCCTTCAGCTGTCCACCGGTCAACACACTCCCTACTGGCTGGATGTGTGCAAACCCAACCTGACCCACATCAACATGTCCACATGCGACGAAGCTTTTATTCTGGAGGACATCTGCGCCGGACAGGACGTAGGGCTCATCACTGCTGGGAGGTGAGGGAATATCAGTGTGTCAGAGGATGTGTGTGGGTGTGTTGAGATTATATGTGTCTGTGGGATCTATTTTAATGTCTAGTTTATGCACACACACACACACACACACACACACACACACACACACACACACACACACACACACACACACACACACACACACACACACACACACACACACACACACACACACACACACACACACACACACACACACACACACACACACACACACACACACACACACACACTCTCGGTATAATCTTGTTGTCACAGTCCCCTCCTGTATCCGCTATCACCTTTGTTCCCCATTTCTAGTATGATAGCTCTCAGTACTTCATCATATTAGCAGCATACAGACTACACTTTCTTTTAAAAAATTCCAATTAGGGTTTTTTAAAGACAACTATGTAGAATTTTATTGTATGAACTGCACGCTTCAAATTTGCACTCCAGTAAACTTTCACTACCTATTCACTATATTCTGCTCAACACTGCATGGTAAATAAGGATTGATTTTGGACTGAGCCATGTCATAGATGAGTTTTCTACTGTAGTTTTCTTGACAAGCTGTTACTATCCAACCTCTAGGGTCAGCTGGATGTGACAAAATAACCAGGTGTTATTTGGTGCAGGTAAAGGAATGTATTGCTCAGTAGCTAATTGAACATAAAAGTGATCACAAAGAAAGAGAGACTGGTGGGTGTTGCCAAATCAAAGAACAAAATAAAACCAAAAGAAGGCTGACAGAGTTCACAGACTATCTGAGGAAACACAAAACAACTAATTCTCTAGCCAGACATAAATACAGTAGCAACACCCAACACAATTAACAGAAACTAATACAGACAAAACTGGTGCCTTGAAACACAGATTTTTAACATACAGTGCTCAAAGTCTGAAACTACCAAATAGCTTCTTCGTGAAGTTGGCGGACTGCTAACAGGAGTCAGTCTCCACTCAGACTCACGGCTCCACACCAAATTAACAACCGCCAACAGAAGCTCAAAATGTCCGTAGCCACCCCTCAGTGAATTACGAATTGACGGACCACACAGGAATACAAACAATCACAAAGAGACAGAAGCGGCACCACGAAGAACTGGTTCCATCAAACCAGCCGCCTCGACTGAAAGCTTGGTTGCAGATAGATGCTGGTGTGTGGTGATTGCTGGGTCTTGGGGCAAGAGGAGTCGTGGTGGTGGACCAATCCGATGTGTCGGTAGGCGGGCAGGACCAGGGCTGGGAGGAGGTCTGGAGATCCAAGCTAATCAGCCCTCATGTGTTCCAGGTGGGATCTGGAGCTCAGAATTCGGCCAGGTGTAATCAATCACCTCCCAACAAGCCGTCCAGACACCGAAGCTGTACCGCATCCATTTCCAAACAGACACAACCACCACAGGCCGTAACACAAGCACTGAAACAGAAAGATTTAAGAAAAATAGCAGGATGCTTTACATCAGGGATCAGCACTTTTTATAGGCCGCCGTCTTCTCAGTGTGGTTCATGTTTTTCTTATCGGATTTAATTTTTCAAAAAGTTTGCTTTACGATTGTATTCAAATGGGACATATTATTTTTCTAAGTGAGGTGGGTAGGTAATCTTTATTATCTCCGAACGATAATTTGTCTCACAGTCAGCAGTAAACAAAAACACCATAGTACATAATCACCACATACACTCCAAACCAGACAAAAGAATCACATAATACTGCTCTAAACATGACCTCAGCTGGTCTCTCCACACCAACTCCACAGTGAAGAAAGCACAACAACACCTTCACTTCCTGAGGAGACTGAAGGGAGCCAGCCTTCTAGCTCCCATTCTGACCACCTTCTAAAGGGCCACTGTGGAAAGCGTCCTGACTGGTGGTTTGGAAACTGCACAGAACTGGATCGCAGATCTCTGCAACGTGTGGTCAGGACAGCAGAGAGGATCATTGGTGCCTCCCTCCCAGCTCTCCAAGACATCTACCAAGAATGCTGCATACGCAGAGCCACCTCCATCATGAAGGACCCCTCCCACCCCTCACATGGACTGTTTGTTGCCCTCCCATCAGGAAAGAGACTAAGCAGCATCAGAACCCACACATCAAGGTTCTGCAGCAGCTTCTTCCCACAGGCAGTCAGACTGTTGAACACCCTGCAGCTACAACACATGCAGACCTGCACCCATCACCTCCGTACCCAAACCTGCATCCACCACCTCCGTACCCAAACCTGCATCCACCACCTCCATACCCAAACCTGCATCCACCACCTCCATACCCAAACCTGCACCCATCACCTCCATACCCAAACCTGCACCCATCACCTCCATACCCAAACCTGCACCCATCACCTCCATACCCAAACCTGCATCACATTAATCTCACCCATTATCACCCCAGTCGTGAGTATGATTGTGTCTGATGTATGCTTGTGCTTTTGTTTTTTGTTTTCTTATCTAGTTTAGTCTTTTTAAATGATCTTATATTTATTTTTTACCTTATATTTATTCTTAACTTTTTATAGTATTACCCTCATTTCTGCACTGTGAATGTATGTGAGAAACGTCATTTCGTTTAACTGTGTACTACGTACATTGCTGAATGACAATAAAAGCTGAAGTTGAAGGACAATGGTAGCAGGAACAGTCTGTTGGTTCTGCACCTAGACAGAGTGTATCTGCGACCAGATTGGAACAACTTGTACTCACTGATCATTAGATGACTGTTGTCAGCCAGGACAGACTGCGCCTTTTTTATAGCTCTGTCTCTGTATAATACAGAAAAGGTCAGCCACAGCGATTTTACTGCACACTTTTACAGTCTCCTCCGAACTGTTCCCATTTTTCAGGGCAGCAGTGACATCAAACCTCCTAAGCTGGCATGAAACATACATGTGCTGTTGAGCCTTTCCACAAACAACATCAGTGTTAGAGTCAAAAGTTAGTTTGTTATCAATTATTGTCCATATATACCTAAACTGTTGGGCAATTTTTCTAGTTTAAAATGTGACACCGTTAGCAGGTTGACTTTTGAGGTGTTTTTATTCCTGTTGATCCACCTGCACTCACCATTCCAGAGAATCTTAGTCTCCAGTAATCTACCTATGACAGCCACCGTAGTTTCAGTACCTTCAGGGCCAAAGAATATGAGGATATTTTAAGAATTTTGCTATCAACTTGGTGTGGAGTTTTGGTTCTGTTGACGTCCCTACTCAGCTGTGTTGAGATATTTCATGAGTGACTTTTGGAATCTGAAATTTTCCTACATTAGGACCAGAGTTGTAATATTCAAAGTCAAAGAAACCATTTTGAGACTGAGAAACAAGAATAAAATAGTAAAAGACACCAGCTAAACCCCCAGATAACCCAGATCAACTGTCTGGAACATCATTATCAGGAGGAGTGTAACTGTGAGCTGGTAGGTGAAGGAACACCTCCACAGCTGATGACAGAGCAATTCTCACTGTCATGAAGAAAAATCCCCAAAGGTTTCTCCAACAGATCAGAAACACTGTTTAGGAGGTAATGTGTACAAGTCAGTGTTTAAAATGTCCTAAATAGAAATAGTGAGGCTAGACTGCAACATGCAAACCAGCAGTAAGGAAGGGAAATACTGCAGTGTTTCAGATTAGAGTTTGATCAAAGTATTTAAAGAAGCCAGTAAGATCTGGAAAAAGGTGGAGAGATGAGATGAACCTGAGTGATGGCAAGAGAAGAGATGTGTGGAAGGGAAGGAAAAGGAAGGAAACCTGGTGGTTGGGGGTGTTCTGGCCTCGGCTTGTCTTCACAGATGAGCAAAGAAGACGTTTAGAAACATTAGGAGAACGTTCGGCTCCTACACAGCGGAGCAGATTATTTATTTAAAAGGCAACAATGGTGCGTTTAACACCCTGCTGTGCAAACAATGCAGTGACGGCAGCTGAGAAGAACATCTGTTGCTTTTTATATATGGCGAGGTGTATTTATATATATTTATATATAAGTCACTGCTGACTGGACAACACCTCTGATGCACCTACTAAGTAGGACATACTGTACCTTAAAGCCTGTTGCACATCTTTTCACACCATTTAAACCAGAGGTGTCAAACTCAGGTTCCACATCCAGTCCAGTCTGATCTCGAGTGGACTGGACCAGTAAAACCAGTAAAACACAGCATAATAACCTCTAAATAACCACAACTCCTGATGGTTTCTTTGGTTTAGTGCAAAAATAAAATCACATTTACAGAATTATTTTTCTTTTACAAAACATTATAAACAACCTGAAATTTCTGAAGAAAAAGAAATTGAATTTCCTCAACGTTCAGCCTCAGTTCATCATTTCTACATTACAACTTCCAGATCACAGAGTGTCTACAAAGGAACACAACATTTAGTTATCTGGAACTGAACCATAGAGGATTTACTGGAGGATCAAAACCACAAAAATTTGTTTTTTTACACAAATTCCAAAATTAATTAACTATTTTTAATTAATTGAAGTGATTTTGTAAAAATCTCCCTTCACTTTGATATTAAAGAGGTTTTTCCTGCAAATTCTTGTCAATAAACATCAATTATGTCATCCGTGATTTCATGTATAAAAGCAACAAAAAGGGTGAAGGGAGGTGAATACTTTTTATAGACGTCGTTTGTTGTTGTTTGCTGTCGCTGATGAAGCTGCTCAGAAGCCTCGTATCTCCGCTTTCTGTCTCCAGCTCTCACTGTAATAAATATATATAGTATAATAATATATATAATAATATATATTATATAATGTGAATCCACTTCACTTCTGGAGAAAACAGTTTTCAGTGTCCTCTAAGAAACTAGAAAGTTTGTGCTGTCTGTTCTAGCATTTTCTACCCACAATCCATCAGACTCCTGAACTCCAAAACCTGAAAACCTGAATGCACAGCGTCACTTTTAATGGTTCAAATGCTGCTCATGTGCAGTTTCACGACCATATTTATTCTATGTTATTGGTTTTTATTTCATTTCATTTACCTCCCATATTGCATATATCTGGCATATGTTGTTTTATATGTACATTTGATTTTATTATTTAATGTTGATATATTATTGCTTGTTATCAATGCACCGTCCAGCACTTAATCGGCCGCTTGTTAAAGCCAGTTAATACAGAACCACGTGAGCTCTCGCTGTAGGCAAAACCATCACCAGCATATGTGTGATGTATGATTGATCAGTGGAGGATCTGATGGTCAGCTGTCCTCCTACCTGCGTGGGTTCTTTCTATATGTTCTGATTATCTTCCCACAGTCAAAAGCCGAGTACATTAGGTGAAGCGACGCCTCTAAATTACTCACACTGCTCGGTGTGAATGTGACTGTGGACGGCTGTCTGTCTCTGTGTGTGGGCGTCTTTCAGTCCAGCGAGGACATCTCAGTATAATGAAGACGTTTTAATCTACAGAGCCTCAGTTTGGAGAGAGTTTTTGTCTCGCTTGCACTTTTTCCACACAGAGAATAAAAGGTTCAGATATTGAATGAACAGAGGATCTGAAAGGAAACAAAAACTTGGATTAATTAACCCTCGTGTCGTCCTGTGGGTCATAATTGACCCGTTTTAAAGTTTGAAAATGTGAAAAAAATAAAATTTTCACAGTGAAACTTCTGATGTCCACATTTTCAACATTTTTGGGAAATCTTTGAACATTTTTTGGTGGAAAAAAAGAAATGTTAAAAATGTTTCTTCAGAACATTCACATAAAAATCAACTTTGCTGGATTTTGGTTGATTTTTATGTGAATGTTTATATTACAAGTTAATTAGAAGTTAATATTAGAAGTTTTACTGATATATATGGAATCACTTTAGATATTTTTAGGATTTTTTTGGAAGATTTTTACTCATTTTTTTGAAAATATTTACAGGAATTTTCTTGTCAAATTTGGGGGATTTTTTTTTAAAAAAAAATAAAACTTTAAAGGGAAACTTTTAAGGAATTATTGGAATTTTATTCCTTGAAGGTTTTGCAAATTTTCAGAAATTTGGGGAATTTTTTTGCTGAATTTTTGGATTTTTTTCAGACAAGGAAACAGTATTTTTTGGTGCCTGTAAATGAGGACAGCAGGAGGGTTAACTAAACCTTCAGACACAGAAACAGGTTCAGTGAAAACACTACCAACGTTCTGCGCTTCAGAGCGGAATTATCTGGAGTACAGCAGGCATCCTCCGTCATCTTTAGCTGCTTTAAAAATCTCTGGGTATTTTTTAATTAAATCCTAAAACAGCATTTCCTCTGTGTAATTAAAATGCTATTTCTGTGGTGTAAACAGGATTATTATATGGGCAGCTTTCTGTATGCAAATGTGTAAGCAGAGGCTGGTTTTTCTCTCGGTGTTTGTAGTTTACAGGAATTAAATATGACCCACTTAGTGCAAACCATTGAGTCTTTTTAGTGGATAAAATAACAACCAGTGACATCAAAATGTACCAGAAAGCATTAATGAATGTGTCATATGCTGTATTTTTAGTATATGCCAAACTTTAGTTCATATGCTGGATAATCTTTTGTAGTATTTGAGCTACAACATAAAGAATCCCACATCAGAGATGTACAGGTTTGGCCATAAGTTTCCATACAGACGAAAAATAACAACAGCTGTTTTTATTTAACCCTCCTGTTGTCCTCATTTATGGGCACCAAAAAATATTGTCTCCTTGTCTGAAAAAAAATCCAAAAATTCAGCAAAAAAAATTCCCCAAATTTCTGAAAATTTGCAAAACTTTCAGGAAGAAAATTCCAATAAATCCTCAAAAGTTTTATTTTAAAAAATCCCCCCAATTTGGAAAGAAAATTCTTGTAAATATTTTCAAAAATGAGTAGAAATCTTCCAAAAAAATCCTAAAAATATCTAAAGTAATTCTATATATATCAGTCAAACTTCTAATATTTTCTTTAAGAACATTCACATAAAAATCAACCAAAACCCAGTGAATTTCGCTGAATTTTGGTTGATTTTTTTGTGAATGTGCTTAAGAAACTTTTTGAACATTTTTTTCCACCAAGAAATGTTCAAAGATTTCCCAAAAATGTTTAAAATGTGGACATGAGAAGTTTCACTGTGAAAATATGTATTTTTTCCACATTTTCAAACTTTAAAACGGGTCAATTTGACCCACAGGTCGACATGAGGGTTAATTAATGTGCTCTGTGTGATTACTATTGTTTGGAAAGCCCATATTAATACATGTTTAAACTGTTGATGAACTTGCATTAACACAGCTGAAGTTCTGCTTGTGGTTGTGTTGGTGAAACGTTCCTGGAGATGATTTATGTCTCGTATCTCCACCTGATACACCATGGCCTTCAAGTGCCCCAAAAGATAGCATCAGACGCATCTTCTGGGGCTTCTGAAACATAAACACATATACATTATACATTTTCCTGTGTATAGAAGCTTCTGGCCCATCCTGTAGAGTCGGTTGCTCTTCTCGTTCCACTTAATATCCTGCATTTATTAAACAGCTGCTCGAGCACACACCGCTCCAAGTTTCTTTGAAAGTCACTTTACCGCTCTGAATGAATATTCAGCATTGTCCTTCGCTGTCTGAACATGATAATTAGCATGAAGAACACTGTGCTATCCTGTCTTTGTGTCTTTATAGGAAGTCTTTCCCCTCCCAGCATGCTACTCTGGCTGCCTTCGCTGCTGTCTACATCTCAGTAAGTGGTTGAGTCTCACTTGTGGAATGAGACTTTAAGTCAGTTTCTGAAATAGCCTCTGCATTTTAAAAATGAAAATTTATCAGTGTGGATGTCGCTAATGTAAAAATCTAACTGTATTTAAAGATAATGACTTGCTAATGTGGAGTTGTGTGTTTCAGATGTACTTCAACACGGTGCTGACGGACTCAGCCAAGCTGCTGAAGCCTCTCCTGGTGTTCTCCTTCGTCATGCTGGCCATCCTGGCTGGGTTAACCAGGATCATCCAGTTCAGAAACCACCCTGTTGACGTCTACTGTGGATGGTTACTGGGAGCTGCCATCGCTGTTTATCTGGTAAGACTCAACACAGCAGCTCCATCCACCCATCAGCCACAGCATCTGACCACTGAAGAACATCCATCATCTGGTTCTAATCCAACGTTCTGCTGGGAAACCTTGAGTCCTGACTTTCATGTGGATGTTTGGCATGTTCCACCACCTAAACACTGCCGGTCAAGCAATCCCCCACATCCCACCCTCCATGGCAACAGCAGTCCTTGATGCCAGTTTCCACCCTCAGCAGGACAATGAACCCCGACACACCACAAAAACTGCTCAGTAGTGACTTGGGGAACACAACAGAGCTAAGCTGTTCCCTCGAGTTCCACCCTCCCCAGATCCAGATCTTATTAAGCATCTGTGGGATGTTCCAGGATCAGCCTGATCTAGGTAGGACCCACCCTGAGGACCTCTAGGACCCACAGAATTCTTTGAAACCATCCTGGTACCACAGAACATCTCCAGAGGTTCTGAGTCCATGAAGCACTGGGTCAGAGGAGTTTTAGCAGCATAAATGGCTGAATGTCCTGTCTTGAGTTACTGTAGTGTTTTTTACTCCGCCAAGGAATAGCGGAGTTATGTGACGATCGGCGTCTGTCTGTCTGTCTGTATGTCTGTCTGTCTGTCTGTATGTCCGTCCGTCTGTCTGTGTGCAACATCACTCAAAAACAGACCAATGGATTTGGATGAAATTTTCAGGAGAAGTCTTGAATGACACAAGGACCACCTCATTAAATGTCCACAGTGATGCAGATTATAGTCTGGATCCACAGCTTTGTTAAGGATTTCCCATTACCAGATATAGCTGCCGGCACGGCGTCGCTGTAACCATGACAACAAGTGAACACTGTGTCAGTTACCTGCTGATGATCACATGATTGCGATCCTACTACAAATTGACTGATTTATCAGTTGGAAATCATCCAAGGAACCAATGATTAAACTGTGGGCTGTTTCTGAGTCCCGCTACATATTTAGGTCATGTATGTAGCAAACCCCAGCCAGACAATGGTGAAGCTCCTGGTGGTTCACAAAGCCTTGAAGTTCAGCCGTCAGCCTTATTTTAAAAATAAATTCACCTTTCTGTCCTTCCCTCCTTTCTTCAGGAAACACCATCAGAGCTTGTCTCCATTCCAGCTGCTTCTAAGTTCAGACACATCGTTTACTAGACAGCAACAGCTGGAACTGTTTTCTTTCATCTTTACGGGAATTTTAGGACTTTTCAGCAGCGTCTTCATCATGTCAAGAAACCGCTTCTTAGATAAACACTTTCTGTGCCCCTGGAATGGTGACAAAATAAAAGTCTGTAACATTAAAAATGCACCTTCAAAATAAAAGCCTGGAAGGAACGGTTATTTTAACAGTAGCAAAACAAAGGTTTGCCGAAAGTGATGAACTGATCAACAGACCTTTATAAGAGTAATTTACATGCAATTCGGTATCCAAACATAACGTGCACATGCCTGTGCTCAGCACAAGATCATTTTTTATTTAACATTTCACCCGTCGATAATTAAACGTCAACTGAGCAGCCTTGGAGGAGGACTGCGTTCTTTGTGGGCTTTTCTAGTAAGTTATTCTCTTGTTTTTTACTGTTAAGCTCTTTGGTCACTTTGGCTTTTGGAAAGGACTATACAAATAAACTGTGATTGATTGATTTTTTATTTTAATATTCCCTATTAGTCCCACAAGGGGAAATTTGCAGTTTTGGCATATCCCAAATGGTACAGCGCCCCTTCCTGGAACAGGAAGGGTTAAGGGCCTCGCTCAAGGGCCCAACAGTGGCCGCAATGGGGTTTGAATCTCTGACCTTCTGATCAGTCATGCAGAAACGTAACCACTACCCCATTACTCTTGTTTGGAGTACTCCTGAACTCATCATTGCCTAGAATTGCAAATGTCTGCATATGCTAACATCCATGCAGACTGTCATACTGGACATTAACAGCAGAGTCTGCATACTGTCCTGTACATTAACATTTTGTTCATTAACATGGTGAGGTCAAGGTGTCCTCCTCTATCCAGGCCTTTTGTGCTCTGTTATTCTGTTCGGCCAGATGGTCAACTCTAGATATAAACGTCTTCCATTTTACAGATATTGAGGCCACTGTGCTCCTGGGAACACTCAGAACTCGGCTTTATAACCTTTCTAAGATCTGTGCCTCGCTGCAGGTCTTCACTACAGGAAACAGCAACAGCCTCCTAGCAGCAACCTGCACCATGAACATGGGAAGTTTTTTCAGGCCTGCTTGGGCTCAGCGTTGCAAAGACAGAGTGTTTTTTAGCAGAATGACAATGAGGTGCAGCTGACAGCTCTGTGGAGATGACTGGTTGTTCAGTGGATGGAAGTATAAGCATGTCGTTGCCTCAGTGATCTGCAGTTTGAGTAATGAAACCATTTTAGTTAAACTGTATTTGAGGTGTGGGGGTGGGAGGGAGACCAGCCAATCAGAGTTTTTTGTTTTTTCAGTAAGTTTTCCTGCTCATTCCTGCAGAATCGGCGTTATTTAGAAGTAATAATCTCAGTGCAGGACATGCGGTTCAGTACAGCTTGGAGGAAACATGGGTGTTGAACTGTTCTGTAGAAACTGGTGGATAAAACCTCCCACACAGCATCACCCTCCAGCCCACACACACATTAACACACACTCTTCAGCTGCCTACACTGTGTTTCTACCTTCTCCTGCAGGAAGAATCTCTGTGAGGTTGTGCTCCAGAACAACAGCTCTCCATCAGTTGATGCAGTCAGTTACTCAACACAGTTAGACTGAAACCGTTTCACTGGCAGAGGAACAGCTTTTCATGCAAACACAGAATTACTGACCTGGAACATCTCCTCTGTGATGAACTTAGCTTCACTTTTCCTGTAGTCCCGGACAATAAAGAGATGATGATTAACCCTTGTGTCGTCCTGCAGGTCAAAATCGATCTGGTTTAAAGTTTGAAAATGTGAGGAAAAATCTGTTTTCACAGTGAAACTTCTGATGTCCACATTTTAAACATTTTTGGGAAAACTTTGAACATTTTTTGGTGGGAAAAAAGAAATACTAAAAATGTTTCTTCAGAACATTCACATAAAAATCAACCAAAATCCAGTGAAACTGGCTGGATTTTGGTTGATTTTTATGTGAATGTTCTTAAAGAAAATATTAGAAGTTTTACTGATATATATAGAATCACTTTAGATATTTTTACGATTTTTTTTGGAAGATTTTTCCTTAATTTTTGAAAATATTTACAAGAATTTTCTTGTCAAATTTGGGGGATTTTTTTTAAAATAAAACTTTTAAGGGAACCTTTTCAGTAATTATTGGAATTTTCTTCCTGAAATTTTTGCAAATTTTCAGACATTTGGGGAATTTCTTTGCTGAATTTTTGGATTTTTTTCAGACAAGGAAACAATATTTTTTGATGCCTGTAAATGAGGACAACAGGAGGGTTAAACACCCGGTGCAGGCTTCACTGAGCTATTTTAAGGTGCTTTGTAACATCTATGAGTAGAATAAAATGAGAGGAAAAGCCGATAATGTGAGGCTGACTAGCAGCCTCCATGTGTTTGTGTTGGAGTGCAGCTCTGGGTCGGGTTTGGCAAGAAAAGCTGCTGATTAGCTGATAGCACAAAACAGAAATGTAATTACTCTGCTACCAAACAGTGTTTATTCCAGTCGTAGCTCCAGCAACTGCTTTTCAGTCACATATAATGCGTACCGTTGGAAATGTTTCCATGGCTCTGCTCAGACGTGTCGTTTATTTTTTCAATATTTCATAAGTCTACCTTTATTTTTATGACAGGCTCAGTCCTACTCTGGCACACATTTCTTTCTCTGCCGTTCTTCAGAGACCATTTTTCAGCTGCTCTTTGCTGGAGGGCTTGCTTTGGTCAACATGTCTCCTTAAATTACCGCCAATATGTTCTATTGGACTAAAGCTTAATAGCTGTCACTTTTTTCTTCTTGTGGCATTTTAAAGCATTTTGGATAGGGATGTTCAATAATATTGGCCCAATACTTGCAGAAAAATGTAGTATCGGTCAATAGCGTTATCGTTTTTTATACCTATCATGAAAACCGATTAAATAATGTCTGGATTTCACCGACAGTTTTCTAAATTGTATAGTATAGCTGCCACATTGAAATAGATTCATAGAGGGAGGGAGAGTGGGAACTGCTGTTAGAGACAAAAACAAAAAAATATATATGACATGTTTTCCATAAGTTCAGTTGAAGTAGTTTTCTTATTTTACAGACAATGTTTCCATCTGAAAGCCTTGTTGCATCTGAGAATGCATCCAATGGAGCATCACAATAAAATGAGGCATGATGTGTTAATTCCACCACAGGAGATATGTGATGTTACCTAGAATTAGTTAAACAACCCACAGATATCGGAATCGGAAATTGAGAATTGGATGATATCAGCATATCGGCAAAAATATCAGACATCTCTAGTTTTGGATCATTATCGTGCTGGGATATTTCCCATCTGTCGAGCTAATGCAGGCTGGGAGTCATCTATATCCACCTACGTTCTTGGTGAAATCTATAAATGTAATCTTTCCACCACTTTTTCCACTCATGCCGCCTCAGATCGTCCACCTTCCTCCGAGCTTCTCTGTGCATTCACTGTGCTAGAAAAACTCACTGGATCTCATTAAGGCTGAGTTTTGCATCACGAAGCAACACCCTTCATAGATCCTGAGCTTCTCACTGTCTAAGCTGTGGCAGAAACTTAGATTTCCAATGATCACATTGTCCTGAATCTGAAGCACATCTGTTTTCCAGAGCTGGACTGTCCACTGTGTCATTTTATTAAAAGGCTCACTGCGGCTCTAATATGTTGTACAATGGCCGGTTCTATGCCTCTTGATTATTACTGCAACCATGTTTCCACAGATTTTTGCTTTTTTGTTTCCTCTGGGAATTCTTTTCCACCATCCATGGGTCCAAACTAAGAAACTTCTGGTCATTTTCTGCATTGAGTTTCTACAGTGGGGCCTCTATTTCCAATCTAGCCCTTCCTAAGTCTGTGTTTCTGATTGTTCATAAGAGGAAATAATCGACTTTTCAACTTCCAAGTAAAGCAGTTATTGAGAGGTGACTCATTTACCATTTAACTGATGTTGCTCGGTAGTGTAGTTTTCACCACTGCTGATTGGAGGACTGACCCAGCATGTGTTATTATCCTCCATCTTGTTCTTCAAAACCAACAGATGTAAGTGTTCCTATGGTCACATGCACAGGATGTGACCAATATGTTTTCTTTCATACTCTTTTCACTATATTGGATGTTATAAGACTTACTAAAGGTGTGTTGTTTTTCACGGAACAAAAGCAGATGCCACCTGAATGAGTAGGAAGCCGATGATTGGGTGACAACCTTTAGAGGGATAATTTCACTCCATCTAGGGTTTGATTATGCACCCTGATAAAGTCATACTCCCAGAAAACACTGCCTGATTTTAACCCTCCTGTTGTCCTCATTTATGGGCATCAAAAAATATTGTTTCCTTGTCTGAAAAAAATCCCCAAATTCTGCAAAAAAAATTCCCCAAATTTCTGAAAATTTGCAAAACCTTCAGGAAGAAAATTCCAATAATTCTTTCAAAGTTTCCCTAAAAAATTTTATTTAAAAACAATCCCGCAAATTTGGCAAGAAAATTCTTGTAAATATTTTCAAAAAATGAGTAAAATCTTCCAAAAAATCCTAAAAATATCTAAAGTGATTCCATATATATCAGTAAAACTTCTAATATTTTCTTTAAGAACATTCAAAATAAAATCAACCAAAATCCAGTGAATTTCACTGGATTTTGTTTGATTTTATTTTGAATGTTCTGAAGAAACATTTTAAACATTTTTTTCCACTAAAAAATGTTCAAAAATTTCCCAAAAATGTTGAAAATGTGGACATCAGAAGTTTCACTGTGAAATTTTTTTTTTACCACATTTTCAAACCTTAAACCAGATTAGTTTTGACCCGCAGGACGACACGAGGGTAAAACACAATCAGGCCTCAATTTAAAAAACAAAAAACTGAAAGTAGAAAGTTTATTCAGCTGCTGTTGGGAACATGGAGATCATTTGCTCTTTAAAATTGGACCTTCCAGAGGAGTTTCGTTGCTGTATTTAAACTTCATGTACTTCTGTGTTTGTTCCTCATGCAGGGCGTCTATGCTGTAGGGAACTTCCAGCCGAGTGAAGATCGCTCCAGAAGTCGACCACCTCCACCGATCCTGAGAGAGCCGCCGCTCTCCTCCCTGCCCAACGTCAGCCAATCAGCAGTCACCAACAGCCACCCAGGTAACAGCAGACGAGCCAGGTGTCTGCCCTGCACAAAAAGTAATGATTAAAAAATAGAACAAAACTGTAAGTAATGTCTAAAAATCTATCTTTTAATTAGTGTTTTAGCACAATTGACCATGAAATGACATCTTCTTTTACTCTATGGTAGTTTAAAGATAAACTATGCATATTAAAGGATTGAAAAGTATAAATATTTTAACTGTTATTTCACAGATTTTCCCAATTTGGTTAAAATGCAGATTATATCTAGTATGTTAACTAAAAAAATTCAAAACTATAAAGAATGTCCACATCAAATGGTGCATTTTCTTTTACAATGTCTGACCATATCAGATAAAAAATGTTATTCTTTCACAGATATTTCTCACTTATCGCTATTTTTGCAGTTTCTGAATGTTAGAGTCTAGAACATTTTTATCATTTTTTCCTTGGACCCGTTGCTGGCAGATGTTTTGGCTTTTCAGGATGTTTTTTAATTGTGTAAAGTTTTAGACATAACTTTTACTGTGACATTAACAGAAAGTCTTCTGCTTTTCTCTTTCCAAAACAATCCATTCTGGGTATTAATATCAATCCAAAATCCATAACACAGAATAGTAGAACATTCTTGTTGCTTGATTGAGATTCATTTTCTGTCAGCACTAAAAAAGGCCATTTTGATGATTTAAAAGGGGCACTGTAAAGTTGCTAAACCTGCAAGAGACAGACTGAAAAGACTGAAGCAGACAGAGAGAGAGATCATACTTTTAAGACTTCTGAATGAATCTACCAGAATCAAACTTTCAGTGCAGAATTTTGCTGTAACGTCTTGACAAAACACTAAGTTTTTTGGTCAAACAACCAGAAATCGTCCCTTTCAGCCTCTCTACTCGTCAGATTTGTTTCCCTGCATCTTCTTTTTCTTCCCTAAAATAAAATTCAGCTTGAAGAGTTGCAGGTTGGACACAGTTTATGAGATTCAGCGTTCTTCCCAGATGGTGCTTCACATGTTATTTAAAAATGTGTGGATGATGATGGAGACCAGAGGAGGGTCTGCAGCTACCATCAGGAGAAGAAACAGCAGTTTAACAGTGGAAGAGCTGATTTAGTGGATCCTACACTTCTTGTGATGCAGCTTGATGATGAACAAGCCAAAGTGCTTCTTCTCATGTTGTAAAATTGGTGGAGTTCCTCCTCAACTTGTCACCAAACTTGCATAAACTCACTCGAATGGAAACTGGTCTTTTTAGAATTGAAGCCGATGTGATTTGGACCTCAGATGTTTATTTCTGATGCTTTTACTGTTGTCTTCTGATAGTTCACCACACTCTGGCTCCCAGCCAACCAGAGCCCATCATCACCAGGACCTCCTCCCACGCCATCTCCGCTGACCAGCCGCTGCCCATCCTGACTCGGAGCGCCTCCTACCGAGAGCCGTCCATGGCCATGAAGAGAGCCAGCGCCGAGGTGGAGGTCATCACTCCGTCCAGTCCGCCCGGCAACCACGACAACATGATGACCTTCAGCAGCAGCACCCTGCCCAGGTATCTGAACCAGAAAGCTATTTATTTATCTGTTTGAAGGTTAACTGCAGCGTATTTCCATTAACGTGGCTGTTCTGTCTCTAAGGGTCAGACTAACTTTGCATTCTCCACTTTCACTGGAGACAAATGAGGAGCTGCAAGAAACAGAAAAAAACATGATCTTCAATGAATCATTTCACCAGTTTTTTTCAGTGCACCCTTAACTTACAGAATTAATTAATGTTTCGGAATTCATAGCTGATGTGGTCTGGTGCCTCCAGCACAAATTCTCTCTAACAATGCAAAACCCAAACATAGAAACATATGAACACAAATGATATATATTTACATATAAAGACTAATAATTAAAAAAACAGATTTTGTATGTAGATATATAAAATCTGTAAAACCCAAATATAGAAAAAAATGAGCAAAAATAATATTTATTTACATATAAAAAATAAAAACTAATAATTAAAAAATATTGTGTGTATATATACACACACATACATGTATATATGTATGTGTGTATATACATATATGTATGTGTATATATACATATATACATACATACATATATATGTATGTATGTATATATACACATACACATATATATATATATATATGTATATGTGTGTATATATATATACATACATAAACATATAATCTGTAAAACCTGAACATAGAAAACTAAGCAAAAACAATATATATTTATTTAGATATAAATAATAAAAACTAATAAAAATGGTGTATTTTTGCAGCAGTGGGTTTTACAGGGTTATCCCTCAGTCCTCCATACTCCAAGCACATACAGAGGTGGAAAAAAGTTTTCGGACTCCTTGAAAATATTACACAGTCTCAAATATTATCATGAAATATTCATGGAAAAATCTTTGTTGTGTTTCAAAAGGTGTGGCTGCATTAGACAGAAACAACAGATGCTTAGAGTACACTCACATCTGGATAGGTTTAGCTCCAGAAAGACCAGCGACAGATGTTAGTCACTTTAACATGCCTTTAATAACTCGTGTTGCCTGTTGTTTTTTTCTAAGTGAGCTGCAGTGGACCTACTCCTCTGCAGGACTCAGGACATTACCTGGAGGCATACGTTGGTTTGCAGAAGGGGCTTTTTCACAAACACTGGACTAAAAATACTGCCTTGTACTGAGCACATGAACACATACCTGAGACTGCTGGATGTTTTTGTAAGAGAAGAAGAGGACAAACCTTTATGTCAAACTGATGATGCTGAGAAAACTGACGACGATGACTCCTTTCAGTCAACCTCTTCGTCCCACACATGGAGACCGAAAGGTTCACGTCCATCAGCAGCTTGTCTCGTCTCATCTGTCCATCAGCAGCTTGTCTCATCTCATCTGTCCATCAGCAGCTCGTCTCGTCTCATCTGTCAATCAGCAGCTCGTCTCATCTCATCTGTCCATCAGCAGCTCATCTCGTCTTATCTGTCCATCAGCAGCTCATCTCGTCTCATCTGTCCATCAGCAGCTCATCTCGTCTCATCTGTCTATCAGCAGCTCGTCTTATCTCATCTGTCCATCAGCAGCTCGTCTTGTCTCATTTGTCCATCTCATCTGTCCATCTCATCTGTCCATCAGCAGCTCGTCTCGTCTCATCTGTCAATCAGCAGCTCGTCTCATCTCATCTGTCCATCAGCAGCTCGTCTTGTCTCATTTGTCCATCTCATCTGTCCATCTCATCTGTCCATCAGCAGCTTGTCTTATCTCATCTGTCCATCAGCAGCTCGTCTCATCTCATCTGTCCATCAGCAGCTCATCTCGTCTCATCTGTCCATCAGCAGCTCATCTCGTCTCATCTGTCCATCAGCAGCTCATCTCGTCTCATCTGTCCATCAGCAGCTCGTCTCGTCTCATCTGTCTATCAGCAGCTCGTCTTATCTCATCTGTCCATCAGCAGTTCATCTCGTCTCATCTGTCCATCAGCAGCTCGTCTCGTCTCATCTGTCTATCAGCAGCTCGTCTTATCTCATCTGTCCATCAGCAGCTCGTCTCGTCTGAACTGTCCATCAGCAGCTCGTCTCGTCTGAACTGTCCATCAGCAGCTCGTCTCGTCTCATCTGTCTATCTCATCTGTCCATCAGCAGCTCGTCTTATCTCATCTGTCCATCTCATCTGTCCATCTCATCTGTCCATCAGCAGCTCGTCTCATCTCATCTGTCCATCAGCAGCTCATCTCCTCTCATCTGTCCATCAGCAGCTCATCTCGTCTCATCTGTCTACCAGCAGCTCGTCTCGTCTGAACTGTCCATCAGCAGCTCATCTTATCTCATCTGTCCATCTCATCTGTCTATCAGCAGCTCATCTTATCTGTCCATCAGCAACTCATCTTGTCTCATTTGTCCATCTCATCTGTCCATCTCATGCAGGAGGAAATATCCTGAACAGAATAAATGAATCTGCAGGACTACATTAACATAATAAATGGAGATACATATGGTATAAATCACCTTCTTAATCATTTGTTATTGACTCGGTGGACACAGTTAGTTAGAAAATGACTGGAAAATAATTGTAATTAGTGTTTTATTCCTCTGATTTCCGCAGCTTTGCTTCAGCTCTGCCATTACCGTGAGCAATCTGTACTGAGAGTAGCAGAAAAGTGATTTAGGAGGTGATAGAATTTTCTGTTCAACTGAGGAGGATACATGAAGGTCTGTGTGGGCAGAACTGAGACAACAACTCATTTGATAAATACTTGGAAAGCTCCACTCCACAGCAGAAAGACACAAGCTTTTTGATGGAGCTTCACTCTAGATGCTTTTCAGTAAGTCTCCGCTGGGTTATTCCTTCTCAAGGCATCAGATTTTCAGAACTATTTCTGCTCAACCATCTCGGATTGCCTGAAATTTTTATACTATAAAATATGGATATTCATAAAGACATTCGCGACGTATAAAAATACTTTCCAAGATGAAATAATCTTTAAAAATCTCCTGCCGACCCACTTTAAGCAGGAATTTAAGACTGAAATTTGACTCTATTTGGATGACAACATCTCAGGAACTCCTAAAGATAAGTCTGAAATCATTTTATTTATTTCTGTATGACACTGAGTCACAGTCTGCAATATCGGACAAGTTGATTTAAAGATCTCTGACTGGTCATGCAGAAGTCAACTAGAGATCTTTGCCAGTTTTAAAAAAAAAAAAAAAAAGAAATGATCTTGGACAGTATTTGAAATATCCCTCTAAAATGTCACAAATACAACTTTATATATGCATAGTTTATGATGAAAAAATAGTTCTAGGCAAATCAGCAGTGGATTTGAGATGGAATCACCTATAGAGATGACAGTTTCAGACACCAAATGGGGCAGTCTGTAATGAGCAAAAAAATCCTCTCAGCATGTTTTTAGATGTATAAAAAGTACTTTACATAAAAGTCCAATTATGTGGGTTGAAAATTCATAAAATGACATCTACTCCTCTCATTTAAAAATCCAGAATCTATGAAAAAGCAAATATTTCTCCTTTCAGAAGCTGCTGCTGGAACTACTGGAGTTAAAGACTTAAATGAACAAATATCAGTCCCTCTTTCTGAGGAGTGAAACACTAAATATGTGTCATAAAGACACACAAAGTGAAAGTTGAGATGCTTTTATCATGAACAAATGACAAGTATAGGAGATTGGCTGGGCTTGAGTTATTCTTTTATTTCAGGGAACCTTTTACCACCACTTAACCCTCGTGTCGTCCTGCGGGTCAAACTGACCCGTTTTAAAGTTTGAAAATGTGGGAAAAATATGGGTTCACAGTGAAATTTCTGATGTCCACATTTTCAACATTTTTGGGAAATCTTTGAACATTTTTTCAACATTTTTTGGTGGAAAAAAAGAAATGTTAAAAATGTTTCTTTAAGAACATTCACATGAAAATCAACCAAAATCCAGGGAATTTTGCTGGATTTTGGTTGATTTTTATTTGACTGTTCTTAAAGAAAATATTAGAAGTTTTACTCACATATATGTAATCACTTTAGATATTTTTAGGATTTCTTTGGATGATTTTTACAAATTTTTTTGAAAATATTTACAAAATGTTATTTTATTTTTTAAATAAAACTTTTACGGGAATTAAACGGGTTAATTAAACACATGGATGCAAGCTGAGAATGTAAATATATAGAGCTAGATAGGTGGACGAGTTGTTTTTGTTGCAGTAAATTAATGTAATTGTCTCTATTTTTTTTCTACCTTGAGTTTAAAACTTATAATATAGTGTTCAGTATGATTAAAATACCACTGATTGTAAAGAAAAGACTCATCCTCGTAACTCAACCATTGGTTGTTTTCATCTGAGGTTGTCAGAACTCAAAGTGTTGCATTGATTCTTTTTGTTGTGCCTAAACATTTATTTTGAGTCTAGTAGTTCTTCTGTACTTCAGTCGGGAGATAATCGGTGATGTTTTTATCTTTTCCCCCTCATGAGCAAACATAGATGTGCTGCACTGCTTTGGAAAGAGAAGATGTGATGTGATTCTTCATGACTGTCTCACTCCAAATCCCTCTTCTTAACACCGGCCTTAAAATCGCCAAACATCAGCGGAAATGCAGCTGAAAGTTGAACTGGTTCAGGGAGGAGAATTTGCTTCTTGTTTAGCAAAATGACTAGCAGGCTGCAGGATTAACAGACATGAAGCTGGACTTCACTGCAGTGTGTTTAACATTGTGCTGCAGGGAAAGAAATATTTTTCTTTCACTCTTGAAATATTATTAAATTAGATCAAATTAAATGAACTTTAATCACTATTATTTAAACCTGTTTAGGGTTCAGCTATCAGAAGGTGGATCTTGATTCTTTTGTGGAAGTACAAATGAGTAATTTGTGCTTTTAGTTAATGAGTTTAATGGAATAATTTATTCACTGTGCGACATGAATTAGTCACTTGTGTGTGCAGATTATTTTGTTCTGTGACAGCAGCTTTTAATTAGCATATTGTTCAGCAGTGAAGGTCTGTAGACACCAACAGCATCTTTCCAACCAACCAACAACCAGAAATTACAATAACTTATTTCATTTCATGCAATAAAAAACAAGTGAAATTAGGGACGAGAAACACAAATATAAGACTGATATCCCCTCTTTCATTTTCCTAAAATGTATTGACAAGCAAGTTAATTTATTTATTTCTTTATTTGATAAGGACAGTACACATTAAAGAACGTCTATTTAGACAGTAGTAGATGTAAATATGCCGGATTTTACAGCAGCAACATGTTAATTTACAACCGTAGTCCCTGGACAGGTAGAAAAGGTAACAGTAAAACAAAGGACAATACAAGCACATTACAAAAAGTACACAAAGAAGTTGAAGGTCACCAGACTGGTTGACTTCCAGCTGTTTAAGGTGAGTTTTGAAGGTTGCTAATGTGGGACACTCCCTTATGGAGACTGGAAGACTGGTCCAGATCTTACCGGCTTCACAGAAGGAGCATTTTGTCTGAAGACTGTTATTCTGTGGGACCTCCCAGTCCCCTCTAGAGGAGATCCTGGTCCTTAGACGTCCCTTCTAGAGGAGGTCCTGGTCCTCAGACCTCTGGGAGGTCTTCTTTTAATGAAGTCAGACATGAGGGGGGGATCGAGTTCATGGAACACCTTAAAGATCAACAAGCACATTAATTTTAATTCTAATTCTTCTAAAAACTTTGTACTTCCCAAAGCTCAGTAAGTTGTCCTTGTCTAAGATCTGTCTTCTTCCATGTTGATAGTTCCTTGGTTTTTTCCTGCAGGTCCCATGGAGGTTCCTCTCTGGAGGAGGGTCGTATTCCACGGCGTCACGCCTCCATCCACGCCTCCATGGACTCCACCCGCTCCAAGCAGCTCCTCAGCCAGTGGAAGAACAAGAACGACAACAGGAAGCTTTCCCTTCAGGTGATGGATGGAATCAGGCCGGCCTCCTCTTCGTCTCCTCAGAGGAACATGGAACTCCGTTGCTCCTCCGAACCATCTGCCATGGGCCTGGAGGCAGAGCTCTGTGGTGGGACCCACCTGCCTTTAGTCATAGCCCAGGAGGCGGAGCTGCGCGCTGGAGCCCACATCCCAGCTCAGTACATGAAGCTAGCAGCCAGCTCCGTCCCCATGTCCAACCATAATCACATGGTTCATAACGGCAGCACCGGATTGGCCGGCGGGGCCAGAGTGTCCATCCAGTCCCGGCCCGGATCCTCCCAGCTAGTTCACATTCCTGAGGAGGAGAATCCCACCAGCAAGGATCAGGAGAGCGAATCAGAGGACAGCATCATGGATGGAGGCGGGTCAGTGAGGGAGAAATGGCTGAGAGTGGCTGAGAAGACCAGCATCCCCTGCAGGCCGCTGAGTGCTGGAGGTCAGCCTCGGCTCATGCAGGTCAGCAGATCTTTGGTTTCACTTATTCAAATGTCTGTCTGTATATAAATCAAGGGAATTGCTTATTGCTTTTACACTGACTGTGGTGATATCCAAGTTCAGAGCTCCATTACTGTGTTTCATAAGTCAGTGGCAGCACTGAACATAGGGTTAGTTAAAAAGGTGGGTTCTACTCTCCTGATTTCTGTGGAAAGTTCATCACAGCGGGACCAGAACTTTTGGCTGAGATGAGAAACCAAAGGCTGGACTGACTGACTGGTTGTGGTGGAGTTAAGGTGGAGTAAATGCTTGTTGAGGTGCAGTGATCACCTCAGGATGTGGGTGTAAACCTGCCGCTGGACGCTCATTTCAGGAGATCTTCTGCTTTCCGTTTTCTTCACTCTTAAAGCAGCAACCTTCAACGCTGAGGATTTGGGCAATCTTAGTGGACTATCTTTTTAAATGACAAGGCTTGTCCACTTTACATACAGATATTCTACCAAAACCTTCCCATCAGTCACTGTTTTCAGAGTGACTGGTTTAAACAAACACAAACCAGTTTTTTTTTCTTATAGCAGAATGATAAAGAGATGCAGCTAAACCACTGTGTTCTACAGGAAGGGCTGGTAAACTGAGCTAACTCTAGTGAGAACGCTTTGAATGCTCCTGATGATGTACAACAGTTTATCATGGAACCACCACAGCTCTGATAACAGCTCTCCAACAAACATCCTTTCTGTTACACCACCAGCTTGTCCAGTTTGAGATTTAGATGCTGCTGAGTATCTCCAGGTAGCCCCCAGGCTACGTTCACACTGATCCGTCTACCTTCTGCTGCTGGTGCCACGTGTCCACTCTGACATCTAGAAGAGACTTTTGGAAATGCTCCTGACTCCATGTTAAAAGATTCAGAAACTGGGTTGTAGTTTGGACCAGCACAAATTAATGCTTTTAGAAGCAGTGATGCAGAGATCCATGTTTTCTGAACAGTCATGCATGTCGTTCCCTGGTTTAAAAGACAAAGAGTTTTGATACCGATGGTTCATTCACTGTGGAAAGCAAGTCTGAGGCATTGCTGACTTGGCTGTTTCTGCTAGGGACACTTTTTGTCATTGCTGTTCTTCCTCTGTAGTATTTTCCAGTTGGAATGTCCTCGGATCAGGATCATGGCTTGTTACAGCCATTTGAAATTGTTTGGTTTTGGCAAAATGCTGAAACAAGCTGTGCTAACAGCTATTTAATTTACCACTGGGATAAAAAAACACCCTCCTAGTTTAACCCAGATTGAGTTAACACTTGTGCTCTTTCCTGGTGTCATTAAGCCTCAGAAAAGACTTTGTCATTGTGCCCCTTCACTAGGGTTCCTACAGTACTACAAAGTAAAAGTAACCAGGTACTACAGCTAATCTACAACATTTAAAGTGTGTATTATTAATTAAAATTAGGGATGTCTAATATTGTTTGTTTTTTTTACCAATATCTGATATAACGATATTGTCCAGTTCTTAATTTCTGATTCTGATATCAACCGATACCAATATCTGTGGTTTGGAAATGATTCCAAGCCACAGACATGTTGTTAGCCAGGCACAGATAGCCTGTTACTGCAGAAACACTTGTTTACACGCATCCTGACACACTTTTATCGTATTTCATGATAGGCAAAAAAATGATAACGACGTCGATCAATATTGCATTTTTATGCCAATATGGGGCATTCCTAATTAAAATGTTATCAGGTATCTGCAAATACTAAATATTATAATGAAACAGAGGACAAGAAAAGGCAGGAAGCCAAGGCAGACAACCACCTATATTCAATCCAGTTCTGTTGTAGATTTCTTCCTGTTAATAGGAGTTTTCACCAAGTCCTGCTCAAGGAGGAAGTTGTTGAGTTTCTCTATATTATTAGTGACCTGATGTGATTCATGTTATGATTTGGAACTACAGAAGTAAAACTGAATTGAACTGAACCTTTTATGGGTTGAGAAGAGTACTTGGTGCACTATTATCTGAATCAAGTTTTAAAATATTTGAAAAGTCAGTTGTGCGGAAACTGTAAAGAGAATCACACAAAAAAACTGTAGCAGTTTGTAGCACAATAAAAGCCTGAATTAGATGCAAAGAGAGACTTTCTGTGTTCTAATGTTCGTATTCTGACCTTATGGTGTTTGAAATACTCATACAGAGCTGAGCTATTTGCCAGATGAAGTAATACAAGAAAACAAGAGTTTAAGTATCTGAAGATGCTTAACCCTTTGAATCCACAACATATTAACCCTCCTGTTGTCCTCATTTACGGGCACCAAAAATATTGTTTCCTTGTCTGAAAAAAAATCCAAAAATTCAGCAAAAAAATTCCAAAATTTCAGAAAATTGCCAAAACCTTCAGGAAGAAAATTCCAATAATTCCTTAAAAGATTTATTTAAAAAAAAAAAAATACCCCAAACTTGGCAAGAAAATTCTTGTAAATACTTTCAAAAAATTAGTAAAAATCTTCCAAAGAAATCCTAAAAATATCTAAAGTGATTCCATATATATCAGTAAAACTTCTGATATTGTCTTTAGGAACATTCACATAAAAATCTTTTTTATGAATGTTCTTAAAGAAACATTTTTAACATTTCTTTTTTCCACCAAAAAATGTTCAAAGATTTCCCAAAATGTTGAAAATGTGGACATCAGAAGTTTCACTGTGAAAATTTTTTATTTTTTTTTTCCACATTTTCAAACTTTAAAATGGATCAGTTTGACCCGCAGGATGACATGAGGGTTTAAGTATCTGAAGATGCTGAATCCTTTGAATCAAAAACATATTAAAGAGTTAGTTATGAGACAAAAATAGGATTTTAATTCAGTCACCTAGAAACTGTATAATTTCCCTTCAGACTGTATGATCCGCTGCAGTCACCACGTTTTGTTTCGTCATCGCAGTCGTGCTTCATGTGCAGGAGGAAAGTTAGTTTACGTCACTGCAGCAAAATGTGGAAGAGTTCACCTTTGTTTGTCTTCCTCCAGGTGATAGCCTTATCCAAACAGCAGGGTCTGCTCCACTCTCCCCGGTCGGAGGACGGCGGCAGCACTGTCAGCTGCACTGGATCCATCCGGTACCGAACTCTGACGGACCAGGACCCATCTCCACCCGCCTCCACCACCGGAGCCATGGGAGGAGGAGGTCTGTACAGAGAAATACTCAAACTTCCATTCAGATATCAAATGAATAGTCTCTGTACCAACCTGAGACATGAGTTTAATCATCATTAACAAATTAACACTGAGGTACCAACATAACCCGAGACCTTAGGTGGGTTTTTCATGACACAGGAATGGTGGAGGCACTGCTCATCCATTAGACAGAGAGAACATTTTATAACAATGCATGGAACAGAAAAATGATTTTAAACACTGATCCTCTAAGCCAGGGATGTCAAAGTCAAATACACAGAAGGCCAAAAAACCAAATTTGCTACAAGCCGAGGGCCGGACTGGTTCAATGTTTATTAAAACATATTGAAATGATTGCACATAGCCTATTGAACCAAGACCTAACACAGTGTATATTATTTAATGATTAAATGAATAATCCAATATTTTTTTATGGCTGTCAGTAATTTCAAGTGAAAACATTTTTCAACAGGCACACAGACAAAAACAAACTTCCTTCAAAGAAAAATCACGTCCTGAACATTAAATGAATAAAGCAATATTTTCTTATGGGTCTGTCAGTAATTTCAAGGGAAAACATTTTCAACAGGCAAACAGCAAAAAAAGTAAATGTTCTTCAAAAACAAAATATGTTCCTTAATATCAAGATAAATGCATAAATGAAATTGCATGCATTATAAACTGAAAATGTAATATTGTGCTGCTCTATGATTCTACCAATTACTGCTTTCAAATAGTAAAATAAGAAAATAAAAAAAAATAAATCAGTTGTATTCTTTCTCATGGCTCTTATCTGCAATTTTCCCTGAGTCCACTAACTGAAAAATAAATATAAATAAATGAATAAAATACAATAAAATAAAATACAAAAATCTATGGCACACAGACAAAACAATACTTCCTTCAAAGAAAAATCACGTCTTGTAGAAACAAATGTAAAAATGTAACTGAATTAAAAACAAAAAATACGTTAATGCTCTGTGATGCTCACTTGTCTGAGGCTGAGCCTGATACTTGGTGGTGTCTCATCTTTTGTACAAGTTCATCAATGTTCGGGGTCAGACTCTGAGCTGAGGAAATCCTCAGGATTGAGTGAAGGTGTTTATCAGTAAGACGGCTCCTGTGTGATGTTTTGTTTAGCTTCATCAAAGAGAACAGTTGTTCACAGGTATGTGCTGCCAAACATAGAGCGTCTGAGCAGCTTGGATGTGCAGATGGGTGATTGTGTCGGGGATGAAACGTGCAAACTCAGCAGCACTCACTCTCATATTTTTCCTTCAGTGTGTCATTGCACTGGAGCTCAGTCAACTCCATTTGTAGGTTTGGTGGTGCACTATCCACGTCAACTGCAAAAGGATTGCCGAGCAGTTCAAACCTGCTTTTTTTGGCTTCAAAGTCAGCAAATCGGCGTCAGAAGTTGGCGGCAAGTATGTTGAGTTTATCAGCAAACTGTGCACTCGGGAACACAGCGGTAGAGAGCTTCTCTTTAATGGTCTGGCAGCTGGGAAAGTGGCTCAAGTTTTCTTTCCGCATCTGCATCTCCCACAGACTCAGCTTGGTTTTAAACGCCTTCACTGTACTGTACATATCAGAGCTACCGTTGCATTGTGGGGAATGTAGTATTGGTGCGTGCAAAACACCAGCAGGCGGCTGCGGCCTGTGGGCCGGTTCTAATACTAATTAAATATCATCCCGGGGGCCATAGATAATTCATTCCCAGGCCGGATCTGGCCCGCGGGCCTTGAATTTGACATATGTGCAATAGATAGATAGATAGATAGATAGATAGATAGACAGATAGACAGATAGACTATAGATAGATAGATAGATAGATAGATAGATAGACTATAGATAGATAGATAGATAGACTATAGATAGACTATAGATAGATAGATAGATAGATAGATAGATAGATAGACTATAGATAGATAGATACTTTATTAATCCCGAGGGAAGCTGAAGATTGTATTGTTTTGCATAATCTTTTGGTTCGTGTCGATGTTGAAGAGAAGAGGCCCCAGAATGGAGCCTTGGGGAACTCCATGTCAGATGTATATTCTCCAATCAGCACATAGACAAGCTAATTGAGTCGTTACCTTATCTTGCTCCTTTAGGAGGAGGTTTGGAAAGAACCGGGAGTATCGTCCGTGTTGAAGCTCACCCAGAGTCCAGATCAAACAAACCAATCGTGAAACCTCCGAGCACCGACGGCAGCGGCTCCTGGCGATGGAAACCACCAGAACAACGGGCATCCCTCCGACAGTCAGCCTTCAACCTCAACGACCTGAACAGATACACGGACAGCTGTGATTCACTAAGGGATGGCGGGTCGGTGGATGGGAGGAGGAGCGTAGCAGGGACCGAATCAGAGAGCGAAGGTGGTGGGGAAGGAGGAGGAGGCATTTACACCAACCATCCACATGTTGTTCACCCTCTACACCCCTTACACCCAAATAATCCCAACAATTTCCAGCACCCTGGTTTTAATCCCAGCAATCCCAATCATCCCAACAATCCTAACTTCAACAGCATTCACCCCAACGTTAACCCCAACGGTACCAACTCCAACATGCCATTTAACCCCACCGCCGCCACCTGTGCGCCTCCCTTCCACCCCCACCCTCAGGCCATCACCACCATCAGGGTGACCCCGGTGGAGGGGACGGCCGCCAGCAGCGACGGCGGCTCAGACTGCCAGTCGGTGGCCTCGTCCAGCCGCGAGTCCACCCTGAGGAGGAAGAACAGCGGCAACGTCCCCGACCGAGGGCCCACCCCCGACCTCCACAACAACCACCGCATGGTTGACGACAGCAACCGCCTCGACAACGAGAGCAGCAACCGCTTTCACGAAAACCTCAGAAGTTTTCAAGAGAACCCCATCCTCCCCAATCACCCCAACCTCCCCAACAGGCAGCTGCAGGGAATGTTTGGCCGTCCTAGCCCGACTCCGCCCCCTACATTACCCCGACCCATCCTGACTCACACCCCTCCTCCCACCCTGGGGCTGGCCTATAAGGAATGACGGTGTTAAGGTCATTCATCTACACCTGTGGTAAAAGAATTTGTCCTACTTGACCAGTGCAAATGCTGCTGGAGCCAAAATCATTCCACTCCAGATTGGACTGAAAACAAAAATTGAGTTAAATACATTTTCCACCCAGGGTTAGCTAATGGTGAATGGCCAAAAATGTGTTAGTCACACCTAAAACGTCTCAGCCAGCCAATCCGGGCAGAATATATGGTCAGTCCCAGCTGGTTTTTCACCCCACTGAATATATGAACTGTAAGCTTCTCCGATCCATCAGCAGGAGGTTGGAGATCCGCTGCTTCAGTCGCCGCACAGTCTCAACACAAACGTCCCTGCTGTTAATCTTAACTGGCGACTAAGGGGAGACTACAGTGAGTTTGATTCAACATTTTTTCTGTGTCTTTATATTTATTTACGTGTTTTTATCATGGACTGCTGGACAAGCCAGAAAATCTTTTGTAAATCTAACAAATTGAGTGCACTTGCTTCATAGGCACAAGGACAATGGGCTAAATAAAGTGCTGAGCCTTTGAATCACTGGTCAGGAGAGACTCCAGCCTCCGGTCTGTCCTTTATCTCCCTGCCAGCGAGGATGGATTCAGCCTCATGACTCTTCTCTCGTTTCTCCGGCTGCACGGTCGGGACAACGTTGCTAACATTTATACGTATATTCCAGCTTTCACCCTGTCGTCACACAGGTAATGCGTCTATATATGAACTCTACAGCGTAACCACATGCCCTTAGATGGAGGTTTTATATCCAGAGCCCATAACTGTGATGTGTTTGTACATATGGGAGGCCACGAGGAAAATCAAACCCGCGGTCTAAATTGTTTTGGGCTACGAGGAGTCCCTTCTGGGCAATAACAGTATCTCTTAGTTGATGGTGGTTTTGTGTTTGTGTTGGATAAGAACAATATCATGGGGCATATATTGTGTTTAAATATAGTAAAAACAAGCGCTCTCTTTTTTCCATGCTGTGTTTTAATGATGTGCAGTTTATGAATTATCCTGACTGTGTAGTAGCTGTACTGCTCACGACACGTGCAGCATGTTAGTCATCTTATCAGATCCAAAGACCCAACAAAATCTAATATTTGCTTACTATTTTTTACCATCAGTGCTGCAGCTGCACTTATGATTTAATATTAGGACCACTGTTGAAAACTAAAATGGGATATTTGGAGAATAAAATGGTGATAAAATGGAGAAAAACAGTTTAAAATGTCTAAACGATTATATTATAAGTTGAGAATAGATTGTTTTAAAATAATAAAATAGATATCATAGTCAGAATTTAAGTGAGGAATAATATTTAAAATACAGTGTAATTATAAAACCAGTGCAATATAATAATATAAGAAGAAAATCCTAGAATTAAAAGTAAGAGTAAAGTAAATTCGCACAGTCAAAGCTGTACAAAGAAAAAAGTTCTAAAAGTTTTACATGACAGTTATAACATTGCAAAGATATAAATATCATTTTAAAGTAATTTAATTCAATGTAAAATGTGCCAAAAAAGTAGATATTTCAGGAGAAATGTAATTTACAAGAATGAAGTATTTCAAATTTAAAGAGAAATTTTACAGTTAAAAAGTAAATGTTCCATGTTTTTATTTATCAGGGAAGAATAACATTACTATTGATGAGGTTGCAGTTTTACAAAGAAAAATCAGATATCATTACAAAAAATGTCATTATTTTGAGAAAAACATCACAAAAAAATTTAACGTGATTTATTTTGAAAATTTCAAGTTTATTTAAACTTTTTTATTTGTGAAAATGCAATATAATCACCAGTTTATTCTCAGAACTGTTTTCCTCCTTTGACAGTGGCCCTGCTACACCGCTGTACAACTTACCTTAAAACGACATTTTCTTTAGTATTTTGCATGTGTGGTTGAATTCATTCTGACATTTGCACTCCGTTGATGTTGGAGGATAAAAAAACAGATTTTTGTACCTTTTGAAATGATGTATAAATTGCCAGTTAACAGACTATCCAACATATATTAGCCCAGTGTTTACATTCTTTATTTCTTAGAGCCCAAGTGCCATTGGAGGGAAGCATTGTGGCTGTGGGCTGGTCACAGGAATAATGTTGTCTGGATGGTGTAGAATCTAAGAAAGCACAATAACTGCAGCTTGACCGTGGAATATGTGGATATTTGCAGCTGTGTAGATATCTGTGTGACCTGTGTGCTTTCTGGTCAGATGTCGGTTTGCTTGTTGCGTTTGTCGGTGCAGGAACGTGGCGAAGGTTTAGCTGATGGTGGAGATGATGCTGCTGCTGCTGCTAACAGAGCTGTCACTGTGTTAGGATGCTTTTAGTGGTGGAGTATATCCTAATATTTCAGCTTTTATTATCGGACATATTGTGGCCAAACAGGCTAAAATACATCAAAGGTGTATCGCTGAATGGGTCGGATGCTTTGAGTTGCTCTTCAACAGACAAATTGCCTTTTGCAGGTAACAGCAAAGCTCAGATGCAGCTAAATAAGATATAGAGCTTTTAAGAAGACCCTGACAGGTCGACAACAAACACTATGTTTGACTATAAGGATGTGAGAAGGTTCCAGAGCCCGTTGTTGTGAGTTTTGAGCGTTTTGTCGTTGTCCTGATTGAATTCAGCAGAAATCATGCAGAGAACAAGCCGATGCTGGTGTGAACATTTGGAGAAGTATAAAAGTTGTAGAGCCTCATTATCACATTATCCAGTCATGAATACTGATGATCTAGCAAAGCTGCATGTGAAATAAGTGTGGCTGATTTCAATTAAAATGGCAAAAGAGATCAAATCTTTGAGAAAAAAACGTGCCGTTTTTAAAGGAGAGTGACAGAAGGAGGCCGTTCTAGATGAAGCATTCAGCTGAACGACCAACTGATGAGAGTTTAAACTACACAGCTTTGGAGTAAAACAGACGATATTTTAATATAGATGTTAAAGAATATTTTCATGTAGTTTAGATTTGGAGCTCGGTTTGCCACTATGATGAGAATTATGTGCCAAAATCTTTGAGATGGTGCCACAAAAGAGCAGCACAATCACTTATTTATGTTAGAAGGTTTAAACCTGTATGTAGAAATCGTATTTATGTTAATTTACTGTGAAAGTCCAGCGGAGGAGTCGTTGGGCTACGTAATGAATAAAGGTGCATGAAGCACCAACACTGGTGCTACGGCCAAACAATTCATCTCTCTAATTTAAAACAGTGTTTTTAAGGAGGTCAGTGTTAAGATTGCACCATTTTAGACTATTGAGCACATTATTGTTATTTTAATGTAAAATTACAGACTGCTAGGGAAATTTGTCAAGCTAAGTTTCCAGTAAATAAGGCAGAACTTTACCACATTTCAAGAGTTTAGAAAAAGGTCAGAAAAGAGCATGCTTGTTTCCAGACATTACTGCTGCACTCAATCGAAAGACTGGTAGGAATTTAACTTTTAAGAATTTAAAAACACCAAAAGAGTGATGACTAGCATCCTCATGTCGGGTTCAGACTGATAGCTAGCAGTTTGTTGAAACGGTGGACAGTGAGCAGTAGTTGGAAACTTTAGAAACATAGTTTGATTTATAAAGTTCATTAGAATCTCTGACTGGAAGCAGCTTCACCTAAACAGTCTCTAACAATAAGAAAAACTGCAGTCAGATATTCTCCTCAGATGTTTTAATTTTAAATCTCTGCAGCTAAGCTGTAGTTTACTGTAGAAACACTGGATTTAAAGGTGCAAAGGACAGATAGATGTACATGTAGATGCTTTTAACAACTTTTAGTTCATTTTTCCACATACAGAAAATCTTTATTTACCATTTCACCATTTAATTGTCTGCACAAAACACAAACCTGAACCAAAGCTGCTTCACCTGCCTGAACAGTTTGCAGATATTTTATCAAGCTATACAGATGTGATGGGGCTGCACAGTGGCGTAGTGGTTAGTACTTTCACCTTGCAGCTAGAAGATCCCTGGTTCGCGTCCCGGCTTTCCCGGGATCTTTCTGCATGGAGTTTGCATGTTCTCCCTGTGCATGCGTGGGTTTTCTCCGGGTACTCCGGCTTCCTCCCACAGTCCAAAAATATGCTGAGGTTAATTGATCATTCTAAATTGCCCGTAGGTGTGAATGTGAGAGTGATTGTTTGTCTCTGTATGTAGCCCTGTGACAGACTGGTGACCTGTCTAGGGTGTCCCCTGCCTTCACCTGAGTCAGCTGGGATAGACTCCAGCCCCCCCATGACCCAAGTGAGGATTAAGTGGTGTATAGATAATGGATAATGGATGGATGGATACAGATGTGATATTAATGAAGAACAAATCTGGAGGAATGTAATGATCAGAAGCTGAGCTCAGACTGTCATGAACGAGGCAGAACACATTTCCAGCTCTTTGTATGACTGAATACTGATGCAGTAAAACTGGAGGAAGTTTCCCCCACAGGCCTTCATGTGTTAATAGTCCTGCAGACAGAGAAGTATATTTTAATATGATAGATGAGCTGTTAACTAGTCTGCTGTTAAAGGCATGAAGTCGAGAATAAGTTCAGTTAAATACCAGAATTCAGTACAAGTGTGTGAAAGTCAATGTCTTAGTTTGAACACTCCAGTAGTTTTCTGTCCTTTCAGCGGGAAACTAATGAGATAAACAGAGTGGAAATGAGGAATAGATTTTTGGATTATTCCTCCTTTAGAAATGCATTCAATCAGTTTTTAGTATTAGCAAAAAAGCCTTACAACATATTTATGTTCTTAATTTATTATATGGCGTCATCTGATTTTGAATTTTTATTGCATGTATTTGTGTTTATTTTTAACGTGGCCTAGTAGTTTTTCATTTTCAGCTAAGAAATGATGGTTACGTATGAGAAAGATGTGATTTAAAGCCGCGAACATATCATCTTCTGGCTGCATCTGGCCGGAACAGAGGAAGAGGAGGTTCACTGTAACATCCAAACAGTTTGTGGGCACCAAAATGAAACCAGTAAATAAGTATAGTGATTATATGGACACTCCCCTTTAATGTGCAGCAGTTTTACTGGCATAATGTCGCTGTGCCTGAACATTACTGTCACAAAACCAGGGTCCAGTCCTGATTTATCCACAGCAGCCCACTCTTTATGTCCCGCTCATGCTTATAACTGTGTAGTAATGATGCTAATAATTCTAGTAGTAGTATTGGATTTGCCTGAAAATGAATGGTAGTATTAAAACCAGATATAGCGTTCAGACTAATGTTCCACAGTGGTGAGAGATCCCAGCTAAACCTGGAAGTGCTCCTCAAAACTTTGCTAGCTAGCTGTGGTTTTAAAATTAAACTTGAATGCAGGCATGTTGGCTGAATCTTAGCTGTTTGTGCAGTTTGGTGTTGAGTTCAGGGCCCGTGTACAGGTAGTGGTAGTAAACCGGTTAGAACGAAGTGTTTGTCTGCTGGCAGCTCCACAGCTAGCCTTCTTATACTACCTATTGTTACTCAACCCACCCCCTGCTGGTTACAGGATGTTCATAGATTCAACCAGCGGTCCTAAAAAGGTCAAATAGAATAAATGTGAATGATCCACAACAAGCTATTTAATAATTATCATGTTTATAATAATCAGTGTTATTTTCATCTTTTTCTTTCACTGAATCTCTACTGATATAATACAGTATATAGATATTTTTTGATTAGTGTTTGTGAACAAGAACTTTTTATCTCTGCTTGTCCAGTTTGTTTTTAATGACCATGGCAGCCACTCAGACGGGTGGCTGATCAGTTTATCTTATAATCAAGCTTGTAACTCGCCAAGAAAGATATCTTAAACTGTTGGAAATCTGCTGTTGTCGGTCTGGAGTCTGTTTTTTGAATCTGTGCGACTCGCCAATGTTGGACAAAGGTTCAAATTAATGTTTACACAGAAGTGTGTTGCCATCATGCCTGTTTTTAAACCATATCAGCCCTTTCTAGGCGGCTTTCCACTGCAGGTGAATATCTACTGGACCTGCTTTCTGCCTTTCAGTTTCCATCTGACAGATTACCTGCAACAAAACAGTTAAAGTAGCAGCTGCTGGATGTAACTGCGGTTACTGGCGAGGATGTTAGAGAGAAGAGAGGGCAGAAAAACCAACCAGCATTGGTTCTTCTGTCAGTTTAACCAATAAGAGGCAGTTCTTGCAGTCGAAAGACACTCAAAGGTTCGAACTGCTCCAAGTTCCAGTAATTGAAAATAGTCTGTTGAGACTGACTAGAGACACTTTTTATTAGTAATGTAAACAGCACGTCTCTGGCAGATCGTAAGAGTCAGTTTATGGTTTGTCCAGGAGATTTAGAGTGACTTTATTTAAAGTAGTTCCAGCAGAGATTAACGCCTGATTGTAGCGGCCCATCCAGGGATAGAACACATGGCAGAACTCTACCAAATGAAGAACAGATGATGCTCTGAATCGTGTAAAACAACTAAAAACACACGTCTGTGTCTGAGAGTCTCAACACTGGAGTTTATGGTTAGCCTAGCTTAGCATAAAGCAGGCAAAAACAGCTGGCTAGAGTTTATAAATACACCTTCCAACACCTCTACACTGACGACCTAACTATATACAGTGTGTGTTTTCCTGGAGAGTTACAAGCTTGAAAAGTTCTTTTAACAATAAGTGCATTTCCCACAGTGCTGCTGGCTGTCACCGTATTACAGGAATGTAAGAAAACACCATTTATTATCTCACAACACAAGTCCAACTGGATCTCAAACGAGCGGTTCCAAAATATTACAACGCTGTAAAAAACATCTTATTGGATACTTGATGTAGGTTTTGTTTTTTTCTATCAGATTTATAATCAGTTGAAGATATGAGCTACTAGCTGTTTTTAATGATTGATGGCGGTATCGGTTTCCTGTTTCTATTGCTGTACATAGACATTTGTATCTTTATAATCATTAGTAGATCCTGTATGTGAACCCAGACTGAAGCTTTGGGTTGTTAGCTCAGTGGAAATGCTAATGTTTAGCATAGACTACCAGACTTTTCCATCCAGCCTGGAGTCGGTCCACCTTCAGATCCCTCCATTCAACATGCCAATGTTCAGTCTGCCAGACAGTGATTTTGGCCTGTTCTTTATTTTAACTTCATTTCAAGGTTTTAGTGGACTGAATCCAGGCCTGGCATCTGTTTAGTACATTTTAATAGAAAGTGGTCATTTAAAAAAAGCTGCTGTCACGTGAAAACCTTGGTACTCCAGTTAAAGTGTAATTATCTATATTGTTTCATAATTCATGATTTCATTTTTTAAAATGTCTATTTGTGTACACGCACACCTGTAACCCTGAATGCCAGCTAGTCCTGAGATGTTCTATTTTTTGGAGGTTTGAGGTTTGGGACGTCATGCTGACGGTTTATACTGACACCAAGTCCACAGGAAGTACAGTGATGGTGAGTGTTAGTGTTCTCTGAGCAATATATGAGAGATACAAGGAAATATCAGAAATCCCTGAACCTGAAGATGAAGGGCAAAAAGCAGACAGTAAATGGTATCTGATTGATTTATTGAGTATTTATGGAATCCAGTGTCTGTGTGATCACTCTTCATGGCTCTGTTTACATGTACACTTTACTGTCTGTTGTATTGTACAGTACACTGACTGTATGCTGGTTTATTTCACTGGATGCAGACTTTGGGAATAAACCTGCCTCTAACTACACATTTTAAGCAGCTTTTTCCTCCCCTAATGCTGTCTGTGTTACTGTTTCAGATCATGCAGTAAAACTTTCCTGCTTAGCTCTTTCGGTAAACAGTTATAAAGATCTACACAGAATCTGTGAAGATTTGGCGTCTGATGGGGAAGTTTCATTCTTCAAGTACATTCCACTGAACTTGTCATTATTTTGAAGGGGCACCATCACTGCATCCTGGGCTAAAAACACCGTGACGACTGAGATCGGGTTAGAACATTGGAGATTACAGCAACTTCAACCAAAACACATTTTGGTCAGGCGCCTCTCCTGTGGAACCAGCTCCCAGTTTGGGTTCTGGAGGCGGACACCCTCTCTATTTTTAAGACCAGGCTTAAAACCTTCCTTTTTGACAAATCTTATAGTTAGGACTGACTGGGGGACCCTGAGGGGGTCAGCTGGAGTCTTCCTCTTGGACGTCCCTTAGTTCTGCCCCTAGTTCTGCTGCTACAGGCCTAGGCTGCTGGAGGACCTCTCTGGATGCACTGAGCCCTTCTCTATCTACCATTATATTTAATATATATATACCATTATTGCATTACACTCACTCTGTTTCTCCCTGTGTCCTTTCTCCGAGTGTCCCTGATCCCAGAGCTGGATGCTTCAGATCTGTGGCGGTTCTCCCACCAACTGGCCTAATCTCCATCTGTGGGATGCTGCTGCTGCTGACCTTCCTCCAGCCCACTGCTTCCAGCTGCCCATTTCCATCAATCTACTCTGCATCACCCTCACTATACTTGATTTGCTCATCTACATATTTTTGAATTTACCACCAGCTATATATGTAGTATATTTAATGTCAGAGTCATACACCATAGCAGTAAACTACAATTAGTTTCCATGTTAGTTGTACTTTGCATGTATCATCTGTCTTATCATGCATGTATTATACTGTGTGTTTTATGGTCCTTGTGTCCCCCCCACCTCTCTATCTCTACCTCTACCCCTCTACCTCTTCCCCTCTACCTCCATCCCTCTATCTGTATCCCTCTATCTCTATCTCTACCTTTCTACCTCTTCTGTCCCTCTCAACCCATCCAGCCAGCAGCAGATGGGTCCCCCCACATTAGAGCCGGGTTCTGCTCGAGGTTTTTTTCCCTGTTAAAAGGGTGTTTTCCTTGCCACTGTCGCCTTTTGGCTTGCTCTGGGGGTCAGGCATATGGGTTCTGTAAAGCGTCTCGAGACAATTTGACTGTAATTGGCGCTATATAAATAAAATTGAATTGAATTGAATTGAATTTTAGGGAAGAAGGAAATGGAGACGTTATCACATAATAATGACTTACTATTGCAAAATTGAAAAGGAAAAGTTAAGATGGTTGGGACTTTGTGACTACAGGAGTTTCCTGAAGTCCTAGCAGTGGTAAAAATCGGGAAAACTTAACAGATACTACTGTTCAAAAGGTCACCATGTTTTCAATGTTTTCTCTATGTGCTAACATAACTGCACAAGGGTTTTCTAACCATCAATGAGCCTTTCAACACCATTAGCTAACACAATGTAGCATTAGAACACAGGAGTGATGGTTGCTGGAAATGTTCCTCTGTACCTCTATGGAGATATTCCATTAAAAATCAGCTGTTTCCAGCTAGAATAGTCATTTACCACATTAACAATGTCTACACTGGATTTATCATTCATTTAATGTTATCTTCACTGAAAAAAAACTGCTTTTCTTTCAACAATAAGGACATTACTAAGCAACCCCAGTCTTTTGAACGGTAGTGTGTTTGTTTCTGTGTCATTTGAGACATCTACTCTCTCAAAGATTTTAAACTATTGGCTCATCACATGCTGCAGGATATTATTATGAAGTTATTGTGCCAGAGGGAGCCATTGCATGATCTAACTGGGAAGCAAATAAAAACAAAAATGGAGACTGGGGTGCAACAACTTGCTGTTCAGCTAAAAATATAGTGAGAAAGAGACAGAAACAAGAGGTTGAACAAGTCAGGATCAGATACAGCCAAAAACGGTGTGATTTCAACTGTTTTAATCAGTTTCAGTGTCTTTAGCTAACATTAGCCTGGAGGACTGGAGTGTTTAGTGTTCCTTGTGTCTGCTGTGTGGGAACCATTTAGAGTTTGACTCTTAAAAGTCAAACATGATTGATCTCATCGAGGCAATTCAGAAGGTTTAATACTGGATCTGGAAGCTTCTCACATTAGCAAATAATCTGGGAAAAAGACATCAAGATCTCAGTCTCTGCTGCAGGAACTCTGGTGTGAGGTTTCCATTGCAGGATGGGACCTGACAGCATTATCTCTAGAGAATGGAACAATGGAGCTTTGCTCTGTTAGCTTATATGGTGAATTCCCATTGAAGGCGATGATGTTATAATGAAGAAGACTGCTGCTGGATGAAGACATCTACATGGTAGAAATCTGCCACTTACTCTGTCTTGAATTTAACTGATTAACTCCTGCAGTCTGAGCCCAACATTAGGCAGATTTAGATTCGGTAACGACGGCCAGAGGGTTGATCTGTCTTTATGTATCGTCAGTGGGAACAACGTGAGCCCTATTTTTAACCTGCATTGTTCAGAGGTCCTGTCTCATAATTCTGAAATACAGATCTCATAGCTCTGAGAGAACTCTTTAGTGAGTGGAACGCTTCCATCCTAACAGGCAAACCCCCCACCGCCTCCAAAAAACTACTGAGCTTCACGCTGTGCGGAAGCTGTCGAGTTAGCTTTATTATTCAGTCATCAAGAGCAAGCAGGAAAGTTCCCCAACCATCTTTTGCCTATCTTGATTTTAGTGTTATTCTTCAGCTTTTTTTAATTTTAAATTTCGTGTTTCAATCCCTGCAGTGGGATCGAACCAGATAATGTGTACATGTAAAGACAGCTGCTGAAGTCATCTCATCCGTTCTGACTGAAACTCTCAACTCTTCACATGAAGACAAATAGTGACTTGCAGTGGGACTATTGTTCCTGAGAGTTCAGGAAGCAGCAGGACTCTGGAGGACGAGCTGCAGAATGGATGAGTGAACTGGTGACTAATGGACTGAACTGACTGTGAAACAACAGTGTACTGATAATGACAGCCATCCTAAAGTTTCTGTTTTCCAGTGGTGTCTCTGTGACAAATAAAGGTTTGATATCAAGCTGCCTGTGTGTCAGTCTGTCCTTAGTAAACTGCTCTGCGTGGGAGCAGACTGTTCTGCCTCTGCAGTGAGGGGGTAAGGATGAAGATGTGAAAATGATGGAAGGCAGACGTATCTGTGCCACTGATTTTCAATTACAGCCAACCTGGAGTCATAGAAGCGACTGCCAAGAGCGGCAATGTCACGTTTTTCCTACAAGCAACCAGAGAAATGCCAGTCTGGAGTCAGCTGGGTTGGTTTCATCCTCACTTGATGTTTTAGTGGCCAGTTTCCAGCTAGCATTTTTCATGGATGTCAGTAATCAGCTAGAGAGCCACGATTTTAACCCTCCTGCTGTCTTCATTTGCAGGCATCAAAAAATATTGTTTCCTTGTCTGAAAAAAAAATCTGAAAAAAAATTCTGAAAATTTGCAAAACCTTCAGGAAGAAAATTCCAATAATTCCTTAAAAGTTTCCCTTAAAAGTTTTATTTTAAAAAAATCCCCCAAATTTGGCAAGAAAGTTCTTGTAAATATTTTCAAAAAATTTTTAAAAATCTTACAAAAAAATCCTAAAAATATCTAAAGTCATTACATATATATCAGTAAAACTTCTAATATTTTCTTTAAGAACATTCACATAAAAATCAACCAAAATCCAGTGAAATTCGCTGGATTTTGGTTGATTTTTATGTGAATGTTCTTAAGAAACATTTTTAACATTTCTTGTTTTCCACCAAAAACTGACAAAGATTCCCCAAAAATGTTGAAAATGTGGACATCAGAAGTTTTACTGTGAAAATATATTTTTTTCCAGATTTTCAAACTTTAAAACGGGTCAATTTGACCCGCAGGACGACACGAGGGTTAAACATACTGAGGTCAAGAGTTCAGATTCCTTCACCAGCACAACTCAACCTGTCAAAGAAATCTGGCGCAGGACACCCAGAAAACAGTTTGGCTCTTTTTTCATCCTCCAACCAGCCTCATTAGGTCGTCATCTGGAGCTTTTCCAACAGTTTTGAAGGAGTTCTCACATTTACTGAGTTGGCTGGTCTTCCTTCACTCTGAGCTCCAACTCATCCCAAAGCATCTGTGCTGGGTTCAGGTCATCTGAAGCAGCTCTCCATCACTCTACTTCTGGCTCAAACTGCCCTCACAGTGTCCACAGGTATTTTGGTTCATTGTCCTGCTGAAAAACCACTGATGGTCCCATGAGCCTGATCTACCAAAGAACACTCACAAAACCCACCAGGCTGCCATGGTAACGGTTTTTGAGGACAGCGCAGCAGACACCTGTAGAGGCTGGATAAGACATTCAAAAGATTATTATCCATCATACATATATGTATATACATATATGTGTGCGTGTGTGTGTGTACACATATATATCCAAATATTTTTTGGTTTGTTTTTTGCCATTATTTCCAGATTTCTGCCTACTGCAGCTTTAATTGTAAAATGTCACACAGTAATAAGACTTCTATTCATTTCATCACCCGGTGTTATGAATGCTATAAAGACCTACAGAGGATTGTTTTTGCTGTTATTGTTTTGTGTAAAAGTGACACGGTGCAGCTTTAAAGTTTTCAAGTGGGGAAACCATCACTGAGGAGGGAACAGGAAGTGTTAACACTAATAATAGCTGACTGAGTGACAATAAGAAGGCCTGGTTCTAATAGTATAAGGTCATTTAAATCTGGATCAGTCTCCATCCCAGGAGAGAGGAAGAAACACAGGATGTTTACCAAGGGAAGCAGCGACACGACATCAGGGTGTTTTACAGAAGCATTAAGGGTAAAAACAGCAACAGAAAGTCAGATCATTGATGACCTGAATCCAGAGACTGGACAGAAGACGGACACAGAGAGGAAGGACGGATGTGGGGATGATGACGTCGACCCGTCATCGATTTAAAATGAACAAATGTCATATTCTTACTACTTCTTTTTAGCTCCTGTCTCTCTGCTTCCCCTCCTCGTCCTTGATCTCTACCTTTTCTCCTCACTGCAACCCTGCAATCTCAGCTGGGTTTCCATGGCAATGACATAGCTGGAACAGACTGGGGGTGGGCAGATACAGAGAGAGGGGATGTTTATTACACATTTCTCAGCAGAAATGCAATATCTGTGTGTTTATGTGCTGTCTTTATTTAGCATGTGCTTCTGTTGTTGTGTGTGCATGTATTTGCGCGCGCGCGCACACACACACACACGCACACACCCACACACACACACACACACACACACACACGCACACACACACGCACGCACACACGCACACACACACACACACACACGCGCACACACACACACACACACGCACACACACACACACACACACACACACACACACACACACACACACACTGCAGACAAAGCTTTGATTGGCTGGTCAGAAATTCACCATGGCAACTATTCCAGAGAGCTTAGTGTGAGTTCAGCACCGTGGATCAGAGAAAATGGAAGAGAAGTGTGTGATGTAGACAGGATTCAGGACAGACGGACCAATCAGAGGCCTGACAGACGGACCAATCAGAGGCCTCACAGACAGCTGGTGTGAATGAAACATCTGAGGGCCAAAATACAAAAGGGGCACCTCTGTCGCATTTCTTTGAATTGTGCAGGGGTTTTGTTTTGTTTTTTGTGTTTTTGCTTTACCTTAACCTGCATTATACATTTGTGGCCACTAGAGGGCAGCTGTGAACTAGAACCCTGTCGGTCCGTTTACTTAAATCTACTCCTGTTGTCCTCATTTACAGGCACCAAAAAATATTGTTTCCTTGTCTGAAAAAAAAATCAAAAATTCAACAAAAAAATTCCCTAAATTTCGGAAAATTTGCAAAACCTTCAGGAAGAAAATTCCAATAATTCCTTAAAAATTTCCCTTAAAAGTTTTATTTTTAAAAAATCCACCAAATTTGGCAAGAAAATTCTAGTAAATATTTTCAAAAAATGAGTAAAAATCTTGCAAAAAAATCCTAAAAATATCTAAAGGGATTCCATATATATCAGTAAAACTTCTAATATTTTCTTTAAGAACATTCACATAAAAATCAACCAAAATCCAGCAAAATTTGCTAGATTTTGGTTGATTTTTTTGTAAATGTTCTTAAGAAACATTTTTAATGTTTCTTTTTTTCCACCAAAAATGTTCAAAGATTTCCCAAAAATGTTGAAAATGTGGACATCAGAAGTTTCACTGTGAAAATTTTTTCACATTTTCAAACTTTAAAACGGGTCAATTTGACCTGCAGGACGACACGAGGGTTAAATCTACTCCTGCCATATTTGTGTTCCACTCCCAAACTGTTATGGACTTCTATTGATTTTGTGTCTATAAAAGCTAAAAGCTTCGCATCCCTGTTGCTAATAGTGCGGGAAAATTAGTTCCATTCATAACAATTAGTTATTCTAGTCCTTTAAGCACACATTTCATTTAGAAAAAAACAAGCCAGATTTACATTTTCACGAACAGTAATTCACTCTTTTCCACAGTTCTGTGAAATTATACTATATTTACTGCATTTAAATCAGTAAAATATATATAGTATACATAATAATATTGTTATTTTGCAGGTAATTGATAGAGATAGAGAGAAAATTCAGTTTAACAAAGCAGAGAAAATAGACCACCGTTCAGAAGTCTGGGTCACTTAGAAAGGTCCTTATTACTGAAAGAAAAGCATTTTTTTTCGATGAAGATAACATTCAATGAATGATAAATCCAGTGTAGACATTGTTAATGTGGTAAATGACTATTCTAGCTGGAAACAGCTGATTTTTAATGGAATATCTCCATAGGGGTACAGAGGAACATTTCCAGCAACCATCACTCCTGTGTTCTAATGCTACATTGTGTTAGCTAATGGTGTTGAAAGGCTCATTGATGGTTAGAAAACCCTTGTGCAGTTATGTTAGCACATGAATAAAAGTGGGAGCTTTCATGGAAAACATGGAATTGTCTGGATGACCCCGAACTTTTGAACGGTAATGTACATTTTCGCAAATGGTAATTTGCTCTTTTCCATATTGTATTTAAATCAGTAAAATATCTATGATATATACAACAAGAAAAGCCCTCAGAGAGCTCAGTCCTCCTCCAAGGCTGCTCAGTCATATGATTTCCGACAGCTGAAATCTTAAATAAAAAATGACCTTGCACTGAGCACAGGCGTGTGTTATGCATGTGTATGTTATGTACGGATACTGAATCACGTGACCTAAATATGTAGCAGGTGGCAGGAATTGATGGGACTCAGAAACACCTCCACAATTTAATCAGTTGTTCCTTGGATCATTTCTGATGGATAAGTCCTGATAAGTCCTCAGAGGTGGATTTGTAGTAGGATCACAATCAGCTGACGTAGTGTTCACTTGTTGTCATGGTTACAGTGACACTGTGCCGCTATCTGGCAATGATACAGAAATCTTTAACAAATCCATGGATCCAGACTATAAGCCGCATCACTGCCAGAATCTAATCACTTGGTCCTTGTGTCATTTCTGATCTTCCCTGGAAATTTCATCCGTTACTCCATTTTTGAGTAATGTTGCACACAGACAGACAGACAGACAGACAGACAGACAGACGGATGGATGGACAGACAGACAGACAGACAGACAGATGTACATCGATCGTCACATAACTCCACTGTTCCTTGGTGGAGTAATAATATTATTATTTTACAAATATTTGCCATTATTTCATATTTAAAAAATCCAGTTTCAGTTAGATTTTAACAGTTTTTATTTCGTTTATCAAAGCAGAGAAATCTGTAAAAGAACAGTTTCAAAAATTATTCATCCTTTTTTAACTTTTATGCATAAAAATGTTAATTTACATGTTAACTGTAAAACAAACCTGTCAAAAACATCAACGTCAAAAATCAACACATTCACAAACAGTAATTCATTCTTTTCCTATGTTTAAATCAACTTCAAATATCCCTATGGTAGAAATACTTACCATTATTTATATTGTTTTTATAGTTTTTGAACATTAGTCTTGTTTCTTTGGCGCCCATGCTGCAAAATGTTCCGTTTTTATAGTATTTTTTTTACTTATTTTCTTTTTTCACTGCAGCAGTTTCCAATATTTCTTCACATTTCTGCACAGATATTGTTCTGAAGCCTCAGTTTGTGTCTTTAGTGTTTCACACCAAGAGATCTGCAACATCACACATCAACTCTCATGTCTTCTTTTACCTCGCTGTCAAAGCGGCGCTCTTACATAACGGATGGAAACGTCTGTCAAAATACAGCTATTAATGTGCTGGAGCAGAACCTGTTAGAATAGTGTTTCAATCTCACAATGAAGACTTTGTAAAGGGATGTAATTTGGGGTTTTGCTGGACTCTTAGATCTGCAGACAATCTGTGTGCTGCCCACAGCTGCTGTGTGTCAGGTTCTTTTCTTCTTGACTTTATTAAATATCAGAGGCAGAAACAAGATGTGCTTCTTGAAACAGAGAGCGATGCAGCGTTTACATGTTAACTTACACTGCCGTTCAGAAGTCTGGGTCTCTTAGAAATGTCCTTATTGTTGAAAGAAAAGCAGTTTTTCTTCAATGAATATGACATTTAATGAATGATAAATCCATGTAGACATTGTTAATGTGGTAAATGACTATTGTAGCTGGAAACAGCTGATTTTTAATGGAATATCTCCATAGGGGTACAGAGGAACATTTCCAGCAACCATCACTCCTGTGTTGGGTGCTGGTTCACTTCAAACTCTTGCTAAAAGTCCTCAAACGTTTTGTGCCAAAGCTCCTTGAAGTCTGATACCCTCGATACGAAACCCCAGCGTACATTCTCAAGTCCATATTTGTAGCCGAAATGCAACAGAATGTGTAAAGTTCCCCGTTGGTTCCTTCCATCCAGTTGATTGTCTGAGTCATGATCTCCATAATCCACATCAGGAACAAAAACCAAGTTGTGTACAGTCATACCGGTAACTGCAAAAACTCCAAAGAAAGCGAGTGGCTCCAAAGCCCTTACTCAACCACATGCCATGAAAACATCCCAGTCTTGATCAAATGTATTCCATCCTGAACTAATGTACGCTCTAATGCTACATTGTGGTAGCTAATGGTGTTGAAAGGCTCATTGATGATTAGAAAACCTTTGTGCAGTCTGTTGTGTAGGACTAGATGTTGATATCCCTTCTTGCATACATGAGACCCCTCAGACTCTGTGGGATGGTCCAGTGGGTGAGGACATCCTCTGGGTATCTAGTGAGTGTCCTCCTTCCTCTGTGTTTCACTGATCGGTCCACGACACCTCCAGAGGGTTCAGCAGTGAATCCCAGGTTCACCCCCTAGATGCCATCTACTCACCTGAAGTTCCAGGTGGAGTCCTTTCTCTTCATCCACAGCCACTGACTTCCCTTTTCAGTGGCTCTGGAGAGGTCCTTGATCTCCTGCTGGTGGGCCTTTACACGTTCTTCAATCTCCAGGAGAAGCTATAATGTCGAGGTGGCTATGAACCCTCCTCAGCCTACTTCTGCTGGTTGGACCCTCACCTTCCACCTTTGCTGATTTGCATCAGCGGCAAGTTCCATAATTATGTTAGCACATGAATAAAAGTGTGAATTTTCATGGAAAACATGAAGTTGTCTGAGCAGCCCCAAACCTTTGAACCGTAGTGATGAATAAAATAGCACCTTCTGCTACAGATACCTTCTAATGTCACTCCTTCATTCCATTTCCCACCATTATCCACAATTCTTTATCTTCTGTCATTTATTACTGTCTGTCAGACCTCCTCTTAACTTTTGTTGTCTGCCAGATGCTTTGATTCAACCACCTTTGGTTCTTTGTTGTCTTCCCCTCTGTGACTGATTAGCAACCAAATGAACCACTGTTCACCTTATATTTACCTACAGCCTCCCTACTCTCTGATCATCCCTATAAAATGTGTCCTCTCCAGATGTTCTGGGTGGGTTTACCTCCACAGACTCCTGCTCTGTGTTGGTTAGAATACCAATAAACATCCACTACAGCAAACTAACAAGGACTAAGAGTGAAATTTCTTCAACAGTAGTGTATATGAGTGTTTTAATAGTCTTCTGGGCTACAGAGGTGAACTTTTTAGCAGCTCTAATAAACCTGATCATCCTCCTGTTGGGCCATTTAATGGGTCAGTTCATTCCCTTTTTCTCCAATACCTCCAGTATTATCTCCAGTCAGAGACTTTTTCATTTTATCCAAGCGTTTTTGAAATTGTGTCCAACTCTACAATGTGACTCCCAAAACCTCCAGTGTTCACTGGATGGATTTCCCATCAGATACCTCAGTGTTCTGGGGTGCATAAAAGACCAGTATATGATCAGGTAAGACCAATTAAATAGAAAATAAACTGCAGATAGTGAAAACAAAGCTTTCTGAAGCACTGATCACCTTGAAGCAGTTCCACTTAAGACGTTTCTCTTCTCCTGGATGTTTGATTCAGTCTAAAATGGCGACATCTGCTGGCCAAATGTTTGGTGGCAATGAAACCGTCAGAAAAGAGCACTGAGATGAATAAATCTAAAATTACACCTGAATTCTAACAGTATTGTACTGTTTTCACCAAAAATACTGTGGAAAAAGTGTGAAATCTAAAGGCTTTTTTGGACCCAAAACTCGACATTTTTCATAATATTTTTGAAAACACTGTTTAGTTATTAAAACACTTCACACAGACACCCCGACATCAACATTAAGATAGATACATAGATAGATGCATAGATAGATAGATATCTTTCTGTCAGTGTTTTTAGCTTTTTTAAGATGCACCGTTGTTGTTTTATTGTTTCTTTTGCATTCTGAGACTGTCCAGCCTACACGTGTGAAGCAGTTCTTCTTCTTTCTACAAACTCAGATGGCTGACTTTAGATTTTTGTGGCTGTGGTGTTGTTTTGGTGTCTGATTGTGTGGCTTCATTTAGATTCTGTGCAGAACAGTGTCTGCTGCTGCTGCTGAGGGAAACATGCAGCTGTACCAGGCTGTCGACTGAGACACTCTTCAGATTTTATGTGCAAGACTGAACCAAAGTTTTCCACCAATTCTGAGTTTATTTTACTGAAACCAAGGAGCCACAGCATTAAAACCACCTTCCTAATAATGTGTTTGCCCGTTGATCTACTAGGTTCTGGGAGAAAGCTGAACAAATTGGGGGAAAATTTCTGTCAGATACTGTGATTTGATTTATGGTGAATAAAGCTTCAGTTCAATATTTATAGTTTAATTAGTTTAAACATGATGGAGCTTTACCAGTTTGGATGTCATCAAAAGCTTGACCGCATGAATCGATAAAACCACTGACAAGAGAGATTAAACTCTGGTTTGTAATAACATATATTCTAAAGTGCAGTCTTTAGTAATTTGCATAATCTGATAACATCGTTTCAAACAGATTTGGAATTGTTTAATTCGTCTGCCTTTGTCTGGGATGTTGGCCTTCATGGACTGTTCTTCCACTGGGATCTGGGAGGTTGGAGACTGAACATTGTGTTCTTTGTTGTGCTTTTCGTCCATTTCTGAGCAGTTATTCCGGAGTGTCCCCTTGGATCAGTGTGTTTTATCTGCAGTTCTGTTAAGGTGGATGGTTCAAAGCGGTCTGGATGAAGGCTGCAGGTAAAACCTACCACTGACTGCTCATGTCCGATGGCTTTCTCCACTCCTTCATGTGTCATGCAAATTATGTATATTTTAGATATGCAAAAGCATAAAAATATACCACACGGTTTTCAAAACAACTTCCAAGCAGCACCCTGCTATTCTAAAATTTCAAATTTGCATTTGAGTTTTTGGAAATTCTGCGGTTATTTGTGGTGGATTGTCCATTTTAACCACAGTTCACATCTCCCAGCATGCAAATGTTTCACCAAAACAATTCCACCTGTCAGTATTTTTAGGGATATCGAAGCTGCATCCTTCATTTAGCTGACCTGAGATGACTGTAACTGGTTGGAAGAAACAGAAACATGCCAGGGCATTTTATTTTATTCTTTGTGAAATGATACAAAAGTATAACCAGACCTTTATGTTCTACAGAACGATCTGAAAAGCAAGGCTTGTGTCTGAGGAACATCCACAAGAATGTCAGGACCCAAGGTTTACGTCTGTCCACCCTTTGCAGCTAGAACAGCTTCAACTCTTCTGGGAAGGTCGTCCACAAGGTTTAGGAGTGTGTTTATGGGAATTTTTGACCATTCTTCCAGAAGCACATTTGTGAGGTCACACACTGATGTTGGACCAGAAGGTCTGGCTCTCAGTCTCCACTCTAATTCATCCCAAAGGTGTTCTATGGGGTTGAGGTCAGGACTCTGTGCAGGCCAGTCAAGTTCATCCACACCAGACTCTGTCATCCATGTCTTTATGGACCTTGCTTTGTGCACTGGTGCACAGTCATGTTGGAAGAGGAAGGGACCAGCTCCAAACTGTTCCCACAAAGTTGGGAGCATGGAATTGTCCAAAATGTCTTGGTATGCTGAAGCATTCAGAGTTCCTTTCACTGGAACTAAGGGTCCAAGCCCAGCTCCTGAAAAACAAGCCCACACCATAATCCCCCCTCCACCAAACTTTACACTTGGCACAATGTAGTCCCACAAGTATGGTTCTCCTGGCAACCGCCAAACCCAGACTGGTCCATCAGATTGCCAGATGGAGAAGCGTGATTGGTCACTCCAGAGAAGGCGTCTCCACTGCTCTAGAGTCCAGGGGTGGCTGCTTTACACCACTGCATCCCACGCTTTGCATTGCACTTGGTGATGTATGGCTTGGATGCAGCTGCTGGGCCATGGAAACCCATTCCATGAAGCTCTCTGCTGAAGCACTGTTCTGGAGCTAATCTGAAGGCCACATGAAGTTTGAAGGTCTGTAGCGATTGACTCTGCAGAAAGTTGGCCACCTCTTGGCACTATGCTCCTCAGCATCCACTGACCCCGCTCTGTCAGTTTACGTGTCCTACCACTTGGTGGCAGAGTTGCTGTCGTTCCTACACACTTCCACTTTCTTATAATACAGCTGACAGTTGACTGTGGAATATTTAGGAGCCAGGAAATGTCACGACTGGATTTGTTGAACAGGTGGCATCCTATCACAGTTCCACGCTGGAATTCACTGAGCTCCTGAGAGTGACCCATTCTTTCACAAATGTTTGTAAAAGCAGTCTGCAGCCTAGGTGCTGGATTTTATACACCTGTGGTCATGGAAGTGATTGGAACACCTGATTCTGATTATTTGGATGGATGAGCCAATACTTTTGGCAATATAGTGTATCTATCAATAGTCTATCTATCTATAGTCTATATATCTATCTATAGTTTATCTATCTATCGTCTATCTATGTATCTTAGCTAGTTTAACTTAGCTTTTCTCAGTCTTAGCTTAGCTTAGCTTATAATATGCTAAGTATAGTAGAAGAAGCATCATGTCAGAATATGTCAGTCTGGGCTCAAAAAAACACTTGTTTTAACAGGAAAGCATTATGTGGATTATGTGTTGGGGTTATATACAGTCTATGGTTCACTACAATCAGCCAGAGGTGATAGACAGAAATCAGTTTTTATTTTTCCCGCCAGTCTGTAGCAGGTCCGGTCCAGTAGGAGGCGGTAGAGCATCACAGAAGAAGCAGCAGCAGCAGAAGAAGAAGAAGCGGAGCTAATGGCGTCCTGGTAGCGGATAGTTTACATCCACGGACTAACAATATGTTTTAAAGTGTTCACACTCGGTCTGTGAGCTCCTGAACTCCTCGCCGTCTCTGTGGTTCCGTCTAGTGAGTCATGGAGCAGAGGTTCAGCCGCTGGAAGCAGCAGAGTTTAAACAAACTGGACCAGAGTAAGAAAGGAAACCTGGATAGACATATCCAACACGTCGTTTCTCTGATCAACAGCTGCCAGGAATACTTCACCACCAGCTCCTGCTCCGGGAGAATTATCCTCATAGACGGGGTGAGACCAGCTTTAACCAGGACTCAGCTGGAAAATCACAAAAACATTTAGTTATGATAGAAAACCTGACAGGAAAATCTGGGCTGAATGAGGCGTTCAGGGACTACTGTAGCATAAAAGCTATTTATAATTTAATATTTTTTGTGTTACCGTTGCCCCTGAATGCCTCATCCATGTGATATATACATATATATATATATATATATATATATATATATATATATATATATATATATATATATATATATATATATAGTGATGACCATCCACCTGGACACCAGGTGAGTCTGTTCGGGAGCTGAGGGTCGTCAGCTGATTGAGCCTCACCTGCTGGGATTAAGTGGCTCAAACTGCATCAAACCTCCCTCACTTCCAGCGTCTCTCTCTGACAGGAGCTGCTTCCCTCTGCAGCTCCAGCAGCCTGGTTTTGGTTTGTAGTCTTTGGTGCACCTTGTTTCTTGGTTTGCATTACAGTAAAAACCTGTTTTTAGTTGCCACCCTGTTGTTGTCTCCCTGTTTTGTTGCAGCTTCAGAGCTGAGTTGTAACAAATGGGGGCTCGTCTACACATTAGGAGAACCAGTGTGAACGTCGGTAGCTTTGCTGGGTGATTACCATCGTGGGCAGAGACTGGTCATTTTTTGTGAATAAAGACGGGTGCTGTCTAGTGTCTGGAGTGACGCTGGGTGTGGCCTGGCTGTTCAGCGTTTTATGGAGGTCTGTGCTTTCTGGTTGTTGGGAGACAAAGTGTGGTGAGTGTTTTCTGGACTTAAAAAGCAGCTCTTGGTGAGTTAAAGTGATTCTGTACATTTGCTCAGAGGAAAAGTTTGTCTCCAGGGTGTGATGCTGGTGTTTGCGTCTGTTCTATGGATTCTGTAACTGTACAGCGGTGGACAGTCGCTGTGGTTCTGTCTCTGTTAGGTTTCAGAGGGAACTCCTTTGGAGTCCGTTGGGGGTCAGTAGTGTGGTGAGAACGTGGTTAGAGCAGTTGTCTCGGGAGCATGTCCGAGGCTGCAGGTGGAGTCGCTGATCCTCTGTTGCTTTGCCGGGCCTGTGGGAGTTACTGCATAAATACCTGCCACAAGTAGCACCTGAAGACTAAGGGGGAGTTCAGGTAGGTTCTGTTGAGGCAGTCAGAGGGACAGAGCTACAGCGACGATCCAGCTGTTGTAGCTGCAGAGGTTTCACTGTTAGAGAGCTGTTCTTTGAATCAGGTTTGGATCAGGTTGTTTAGTCAGTCTGTCTGAGTCGTGACTGCTGTTGAGGTTGGTTTAGACTCCTGTGATTCTGTTCCTGGTGAAGCTTCTCTGAGCAGCTCGACTTCAACATGTGAGCAGCAGAGAGGTTGCTGCTGTTACAGGTGGAGCTTAAAAGACTTGAGCTGGAGGAGCTCAGACTGAGCCTGAGTTCTGCTGGTGTCCTGGGTCAGACTCCTGGAGGTTCGTCTTCATTACAATCATTTGTGTCCACGAGTGAGTTTGGTTCCTCACTTTAGCGAACGTGATCCTGATGTTCTTTTCTCTCTGAGCGTCTGGCTCTGACAGGAGCTGCTTCCTTCTGCAGCTCCAGCAGCCTGGTTCTGGTTTGTAGTCTCCGGTGCACCTTGTTTCTTGGTTTGCATTACAATAAAACCTGCTTTTAGTCCCCACCCTGTTGTTGTCTCCCTGTTTTTTTGCAGCTTCAGAGCTGAGCTGTAACATTTTATATATACACACACCAAAAAGAGAAATTTAATTGGGTCATCTCCAGTTGTCATCCCTGGGCTAATGAGCTAAAATCTTTTTTTCATTTGAATAACTCATTTATTTTTCGTAGCAGGTTATTCTGTGATGTTCAGGAGATGAGGACTAATATGTTTCTTAGGTTTAGAGAAAAATGGTCTGTTATTTGGTATAAACCAAAATTACGAACTTATTGTCTTAAAAAGACATTTTGTTGAGTTGCAGATAACATCTAGACACAGAAAACAGGTAATAATTTACATGTTGACTGTTAAAAAAAAAAAAAAAAAAAAAAAAAAAAAAAAAAACAGAAACTGTCCATCATGTCAACATCATTTTTACAGATAGCAATATGTTCTTTTAAGTGGCATAAAATATGTAGTTTTAATGGATGGAAGTCATTATAAAATATTATTCTTTTGCATGTATTTGCCCATATTTTCACAGTTTTTGAATGTGTTTTTTGATGTTGATTTCAGTCACTCTTGCTGCCTGATTTTCCACAGATTTTTTTTTTAATTTTAGGTTGTTTTGACACAGCAGTGTAAAATGTCATTCATTCGTATCATCATTCCTGTACCTTCCATCTGTTCTTCTACAGGATTCACTATGCAGCGATGTCCAGAAACAGAACTGTGTCTGGCTGTTTGTCTCACATGAGAAATGCACTTCTGACGACCTGGTGAGACGCGACGGACTCCTGTTATTGATTATTTCTAGTAATTAATGGTGATTGGATGTTGTGCTTCACTACATGTCTGTGTTTTGTAGATGTCTGGTCTGGCCGGATCCAGCGGTGATGCCGTGTTAAAGTTTGAGCCCTTTGTGCTCCACGTTCAGTGCAGGAGGCTGGAAGATGCACAGCTGGTGGTGGGTTTGTCTGTGTCTCTAGATAGTTTGGTTTGTTCTCTTTCAGAGCCCACGTTGTGTTGTTACACATCATGGAAAAGTTGCCTCTGTTGTTCCAGTGTCATACGTTGCTTCCTATTGGTGTGTCACTGTGAATAATTCCTACTTTTAAAGAAAATTGTAATAGTTTGAAGACATTTCAAAGTGATTTTGGACCCATTTTTAGTTATTTCTTTTAACCCTTCTCAGCCATCTTAGACTAATTGGAGTAATTTCTAGTCATTTTGCACATATTTCGAATCTTTTGTGATATGTTTTGACAACATTTAGGGAACATACTTACTTCATGAGGTCAGATTAGAGTCGTTTTGGACGTGTTTTTATACTTTTTAGTCAGTTTTGGAACCCTTCTAAGCCATCCTAGATGTTTAACTCATTTTGGACAGATTGTGAACAGGAAAAGAGGATTTTTTGAGCGAGTTCTGGACAAATTTCTAATCATTTTGGTCGAATGTGGAGGTTTGTTAAAGATTTCTGTATCATTGCGTATGCGACGATCGGAACGCACCAATGGATTTGGATGAAATTTTCAGGGAAGGTCAGAAATGACACAAGAACCAATTGATTAGATTTTGGCAGTGATGCAGTTTATAGACTTCCTATCCTGTGTGACCCTGTGTGAATAGTGCATATGAAGGCAATCAGCTCATTTTTACAGCTGCTCATGTCAGCATTTAAGGGAAAGAATTAGAAATATTATATAAGGAGCCTTAAAGAGATTGATTGAATGAGGATCCTCAGAAGAACTGTGGCAAGTTCTCCAAGATGCTGTAGATGAAGAATTCTCATTCCAAACGATGGTCTGAGTTAGGTTTTCTCTTTCTCTGCGTTTTGTGTGAAGATGATTCATGAATAAAAAAGATTCGTCGTAATATGTTTGACTGCATCCTCACTTTCCTTGTAGACCTTAAGGTTTTTCAGTGTGTTGCTGCTGATTGTGAAATGATTTTAACACTGACAGAAACTCACTCTGCTGTATGAAGCTGTACATAGCGGAGAGCTGCTTTCAGTTTCATTGTGTTTGAAGTACTGGATGTGGTTTATCCAATGAAAACATGAACACTCTGTCTGCTCAGATCTCAGCATCTCTCTTCTCTCCTGCAGCACTCCGTCGCCGTCAACTCAGGCTTCAGGAACTCCGGGATCACAGTCGGCAAGACGGGAAAGACCATCGCAGTACGCCCTGACTCGTTTACGACTGTTGTGTAGTTTGATACTGTTGTAATTATTTAGAATTTTTTTCTAATGTGTTTTTTTGTGGCACACTTGCAGAGTTATTTTCTTACATTGACGACTCAGTCTTGCATGATAACAAAAGGAACAAGGCCATCAAAAAACAATAATTTAACCAAAATTATCTTCACTGATGCTTCAGCTCATGTGTTCAGACCCAGCATCACTGTGGTCCACGTGGTGTTTGAGTCAGAGCACAAGTTTCATCTGTAACCGAACCAAAGCTACCGATATACATTTCTGCAGATACAGGTGCAATAGTGGCACCACTGAGCTCCATTAAACTGTCATTTTTAAATGAAAATGTACGTTCTGTCACCGCTGACAGCTAAAGTCCCATTGACATGGAATGAACCTTTCAGGGGGAGGTGGATCAGATGTTCACTGTGATTTTAGGTAGGATGTGTGTCATAAATGTAGACATTCAGCAGGACAAAACAGAAAGCAAGTAAACATCAATAAATAGTACAAAAACACTGAACACTTGCATGGGAATAATCATATTTTTACATTTTCTTCAGTATCACATGAATCCAAACATAGTTTTCTGTTCATACTTGAGTAATAGGATCTGCTAATTGCTCATTCTTCTTGCTTTAAATGACGCTAATTTGACTAAAACAGTTTCATTTAGTGATATTTTCATTGCTGTGTTGCACTCTGTGGACTGTGTATGTCCCACTTTGCTTTTCTGTGTGTGTTACTTTCAGAAGGTGTAAAATTCTTGCTGTATTTGTCCCTCCAGGCGGTTCGTAGCACCCACTGCCTGGAGGTTCCTCTGAGCCACCAAGGAAAGCTTCTGGTTGAACGTGAGTATGTCGACTTCCTAACACAGATAGCCAATCAGAAGATGGAGGAGAACCTCAGACGGATACAGAGGTGAGTCTGCAGGTTGGATGTGAAGCTTCCTAACCGTATGAAACATCCTCTTCCTTCTAACTCTGATTGTCTCCGTCGTCTCCAGGTTCTACGAGAACCTCCAGTCAGCCCTGTCCGCAGAGAAACTACAAAAACTACAAATCCCAGATCCTCCCGGCTCACATGAACTTCACGATCCTCCTCATATGCTGGAGACAGAAAACGAAGACAGGAAGGAATCAGATGTGTATAAACGGAGGCGGAAAAGAGAACAGCATCAGACAAACTGTTGCCATGGTGACGTGGACAACAGCATTACAGAGCTGGACGACTGTTTGGATCTGTTCCTGTGAAATAGTGGCTCTGAATGAACGTCACTTTGTCCTGGAGCGGATTACAGAGCTGCTCAGATTTGGGTTTTAAGACAGAGATGACACAAGTTTGACCCTATGGAATCACAGGAGTGCCATAATAAAAGATAAATCTGTTAAAAAACATAAGGAAATAAATGTGTAAATATAAAGAGGAATACATTTTTTTAAAAGTGGTAATATAAAGGTACATTTTCTCTTTACTTTTCCCCTAGTTTTTTCCTTTTGTTTTTCTTTTTTGTCATTGCTTTTTCCATTTTGCCTTTCACCCTGGACAGAAAGCCACGCCCAGAGCCATTTGATTGACAGCTCAGCCCATGAAGTAAAATCAAAGGCAAGTCCACAAATCTTCTTGTAACTCCACAAATGGGTCCAAAATGACTTAAAAATGTCTTCAAAGCATTAAAATTTTCTTTAAAAAGTAGGAATTATCCACAGTTACAGTTTCATAGTCCTCAGCAGTGGATTTGTAATGGGATCACAATCATGTGATTGTGCCGCTATCTTGCAAGAAATCTTTAACCAATCCGTGGATCCAGACTATAAGTTGCATCACTGCCAGAATCTAATCACTTGGTCCTTGTGTCATTTCTGACCTTCCCTGAAAATTTCATCCAAATCCATTGGTCTGTTTTTTAGTAATGTTGCTGACAGACAGACCAACGCTGATTATCACGCAACTCCACTGCGTTCCTTGGTGGAGTAATAAATCAAGTGAATCACAATCATACATTATTGGCATTGTTACCTTTATTCACCACTGGAGGGCAGCAGTGCTTATTGCATGATAACGGCAGCTTCCTTTTGTATTTAGTGACCTTCACTGACATTTTACTGTCCTTGACTGACTTCCAAAGGAATTAAAGGGTGAAATTGATGTGAAGGAGAGAAATCCTGAAAGTGCTTCAGTCTTAAGGAGTCTTGAATGAAAGCTTTTGGCATAAATGTAGAGTTTTCCTCAGCTAGAGGCCGTTCCCTTAAAGAAAACTAATAATATAAAAAAATGCATAAAGAAGCTCCATCTACATTCTCTGCATACATTACTGCATATATGGAGCTGCATGATTTATTACCAGTAGTGAAGCTCTCACACATCATTGCTGTTTGTTCATGAAGATTCCTGCCTCCATTATTGGGCTACAACCAGTAAAGACAAATATAGAACAAAGATGACTCTTCACTGGGACAGTTTGCTCAACTCAGTCATCTCTCAAGTCAAAGCAAATGTTTTACTTTAGCAAGGAATCAACCTGCACGGAACACAGCCTGGAAAAGAAACCGTTCAGCTTTTATACAGGGACAGAAACACGTTACATGACCAGGAGTTACAAGACCTTTGTTTTGGTCTTACTAGTTTCTGAGCAGCCAGTTTCAACCAACTTGTTATATTTTCATGGTCAAAGTTAATAATGGAAACTTGCTGACTACATTGGGTTATATGGGTTCACAGTCACACAGTTATACAGGAGTTTGAAATCATAAAAAGCATTTAATCATAATTTTATAACAGATGTGTAAGTAGATTTACTCTCTACTCACAGAAATCTCATTTATTTCTCCGATTTAGGTGGAAAAGCTTTCATATGCTGCACTTTGTTTCTGAAACCCTCTACAAGTCATTTTAAAATTACAAAATTTGTCAGGTTTGAAGTATAATGTCTTTTTAAATGGTTCCCACTGATGTTTTCTCATTCAGTCACTGTTTTAAATTGATCATATTCATTTGAATTCATTAACTCAATTGAGATTAGTTAAAGGAAGCTTACAATTAAGTTGCTGCATCAAATGTACAGCTCTTTATCAGACAGTTCTGCTCTTTCTCCACCCTTTAATGCTCCCTCTGGCCTGATTTATTACACAGTTTTGATGTTCCAGGTGGCAGCAGCAGGTAGTTGGTTAGATTTAAGGATCCCTCTGTACACCACAAGTCCAACAGCAGACCAAGTAAGCATGTAACTTGTTAACATAGTGAAGAATTTAGTGGAACCACATTATTTCTCATTCTCTGGAGCTGGTGAAGACCAAAAACAGAGCAAAAACAGAGTTTTACATTAGGTGGATACAGGCACGACTCTCAACAGGAAGTTTAAGGCTTGTGTTGTTCCTTGTTAGCTAGATGGGATATTATGCAACTGTTTGTTCATATATTGACCTTAACAATGTTGTAAGGTGATCTAATAAGTCATATCATTAATGCAAGTGTTACTAATCCGTCAGTATCTTTGTATACAAAAGTCATGCAAAATTTTATCAAACATGGTTAAAAGAACATTGTTGTGTGAATGTTAGAAGAGGATTCTTCAAGATAAACAACTAGTGATGCTACTTTTCTACTTAGGTGTCTTTAAGATAGAAGAAAAACAGTTAGGTGGTTCCTCTAAGGTGGAACCACCACCTGGTTCCACAGGAGAGGAGCTGATAACTGAAGGCTCTGCCTCCCATTCTACTTTTAGAGATTCTAGGAACAACAAGTAAGACTGCAGTCTGAGAGCGAAGAGTTCTGCTAGGATAATATGGTACTATCAGGTCTTTAAGATATGATGGAGATTGGTTGTTAAGAGCTTTATATGTCAGAAGAAGGATTTTGAATTCTATTCTAGATTTAACAGGAAGCCAATGAAGAGAAACCAATATAGGAGAAATATGATCTCTCTTGCTAACTCCCGTCAGTACTCTGGCTGCAGCATTTTGGATCAGCTGTAGATATTTCAGAGAGCTATTGGGACAACCTGATAATAAGGAATTACAGTAGTCAAGCCTAGAAGTAACAAATGCATGGACTAGTTTTTCTGCATCACTCTGAGACAGGATGTTCCTGATTTTCACAATATTTCTCAGGTGGAAAAAGGAAGTCCTACAGATTTGTTTTATGTGTGAGTTAAAGGACATGTCCTGGTCAAAGATAACACCGAGGTTCTTCACAGAAGTACTGGAGGCCAATGTAATGCCATCCAGAGTAACTATAAGCTTTGAAAGCAATTCTCTAAGATGTTTGGGGCCAAATACAATGACTTCTTCCTGTTGAAAGGGAGTTTTTCTTTCCACTGTCGCCTTAGGTCTGCTCTGGGGGTTCATCTGGGTTTTGTAAAGCATCTTGAGACAATTTGAATCGTAATTGGCGCTATATAAATAAAATTGAATTGGAAAAATTGAATAGATGGCTTAGTGGAAACAATCGTCAGAGCTCAAATGGTGTAAAAGAATGAAGAAATCAAGATTCAGGTGTGACATTTCTGTTAATTTCATCTATTAATGTGTGGAGGATTAAGGTTTTCTCATCACTTCACACAAATATTGAATATTATTTTCCATTTTTAGGTGGTGGTGAATGCAGATCCTTGTTTATCAGCTCTATCAGTTGCACAACACCATTTTTTTCACCTTAGGCAAACAAAAACATTTGTGCTTGTCAAGATTTTTGTGCTTTTAATGAAAATGTGCAAGTAAACTGGTATTTTTTGTTTATTTTTACCTGGCTCTGTTGTCCCCAAATGACCAGAAAAATCTGCTAAGATATCCTGATCCAGCCTGAAATGGGCGGAGTGGTGGAACAATGTTTAGGTTGATGTCAGAGTAGCATCACACGAATGTCAGAACCCAAAGCATCCCCGCAGAACGTTGTAGACGATGGATGTTGAACACTCAACCTGTCAGTGATTTTAATGTTGTGGCTGATGGGTGGATCCACCATCTCTGCTCTGCTCTGATGGGAGTTTGTGTTCAGTAGACTGCAGCTCTTTAGAGGTTGTTCAGTGAAACAGAAAAAATTCTCTGCTCCACTGCAGTCAAATGATTCAATAAAGTCACAGGAGCGGAAGGATGAAGGTTTCCTTCGCCAAGAGTCACAGAAAAAGGCAAAGAAGAACGACTTCCTCGGTCTCTGAGGGTCGTGTCATCATCATCTATATCTGCTGTGGTTTGATATTTGTTCTGAAGTGCTGCATAACTGCATGTTAATTCAACCAGAGTGGACTCCAGACCATCATGGTGGAATCAGTAAAACTGGATTCTGCATCATGGTGACACACGCTAGGATTGGAAACAACAGCAGGGATCCAGAGTTGGATTCTTCATCATCCTATTAGCAGGAGCCCAGACCTCCCAATGTTGGATTTTTCACCTTTTTCATAACACTATTTCAGATCTGGTACAACAAGATTTCTTGTCGCCGTGGCAACAGTCTCCAGGTCACACTGCTGGACCATGCTTTACTTCCAGGTGGTGATTCTGGCGGCTACGGCGATGCTGGTTTACTACTTTGAGTTCACCGACACGTTCAGTACAGCCGAGCAGGGCTTCATCTGCAGAGACCCGACTCTGAGCAGACCTGATCCTGGACCAGAGCAGTCCAGCAGCGTACAGCCGGTCATACTGTACTCTGTGGTGGGCGGACTGCCGGTGGTGCTGGTAGGTGCTGGTTTTCTGCTATACATGTGTAAAGACAGTGTATTTTTGATCAAGATTTCCTTAACCCTCGTGTCTTCGTGCGGGTCAAATTGACCTGTTTTAAAGTTTGAAAATGTGTGTGTGGGGGGGAATTGTCCACATTTTCAATATTTTGGGGATATTTTTGAACATTTTTTTGTGGAAAATAAAGAATGTTAAAAAAAAAACTTTAAGAACATTCACAAAAAAAGACAACAGGAGGGTTAAACAGCATTCAAATAGCTGTATTTAGACAGGTTTTTTTTTTTAAATTTCAAGTTTTAAAAAGTTGGATTTTGGTGACTCGGCTCTCTTGTCATTACAAATGACTTGTAAGTTGTCGTTTTTCGGGTTCTATCTGTTGCCTTATCTACTGCATTCACATATCTCCTGTTACGTCTATAAATTAGCCAAATGTGTGAAGCATGTATATCTTCTTTTTCATTGCGTTTTGCAGATTTGAGGTGTAGAAGTGATTATCTTCCTCCTCCACTACAACTTGAACAACCTCTACGACCAGGAGAAGGCCGTCGTCATGGGCAACTGTTGCTATGTGAACCCCATGGTGCGCAGGACCTTCCGTTTCCTTGGTAATCGAAGGACAGCACAAACATCGCAGTAAAATATTTAACACTGACATTCAGGTGTCAATTTATATGTTTTTTTTTTTTTTTTTTTTGCTGATTCAGGATCTTTTTGGTTTGCTAGGTTAATAATATGGTAAATGGTCTGTATTTATATAGCGCTTTACCATACCTGTAACGATACCCAAAGTGCTTTACGTGATACATCACATTCACCCACACAGTGATGGTGGAAGCTGCCATGCAAGGCATTAACCACAACCCATCAGGAGCAGTTAGGGGTTCGGTGTCTCGCTCAGGGGCACCTGGACACGAGCTCTCCAGGCCAGGATCGAACCAGTAACCCTCCGGTTACAAGACGGCCACTCTACCCACTGAGCCATGGCACCCACTGAATAATAAACTTGGCTTGTTAAAATAATTTGGAGAAAGAAAGAGAAAGTTAACTGGGCTGCCTAATATCATCAGAAAGTTGCGGTTTATGCTGCATTACACATGACTGCAATAAACAGAGCAGAAAAAGATGAAACCAGCACCAGTTGTTTAAAAAAAATGCCTTTTTTTCTAATTTCTATGATTCCAAACATGTTTTTTGCAATGTTGGCCGTCAGTGAAACCTGTTTCATTTAACTGATGTTATCAGTGCTAGTTTCACAGATAAAGTCTTGCATGATAGTGTTTGTTCTATGTATGCATAGAAACGTCTTTTAAAACTGACCATGAAGAAAATTTCTAGAATTAATACAAAAAATACCCTCAACGCACCAAATCCATAAAGGATTATCAGCCAACAACCCCCAGCAGGATTGGTCCAGGCGTCGTATCAGTGACTAATACATATTGTGTGTGTATTTTTATTTTTGTAACTGCAAATATATTTTCTGCCATGATGGCACATCTGGGCTTCCTTACTAAACAAGTAAAGTGAGAATTAACACAACCTGGAGTGTCTGTCTCATTTTGCTGATGTTAGTCCGAGTTTCTCTGCTAAAGTCATGCATTCACATCCCTGCATGATAGTCACTATTTCTACCATGTTTGTATTGAAACCTAATTTATAAAAGACAGTGGATCGAGTTACAATTAATTACAATACAATACTTTATTGTCCCACTTTAGGTAATTTGTCTTGGACCCAGCAACTGTGCCATAAATACCTCGACAGCCACAATGACAACAAACAGTAGTGCACATATCACACGACATTACACACAACATACACATTACACACAACACACACACACCATAGGAAAAATCACCACAGTAAAAACACTGTAAAAATTATCGCACAATCTTTGGCCTCAACCAGCACAGTTCAGGAATTTGATGGAGGTTGGAACAAATGAATTCTTAAAACGGTTGAGTTTGCCGTTGGGGCCTCTATATCGTCTGCCTGAGGGTAGCAGCTCATATTCTGAGTAAAGGATATGTGACGGCTCAGTCACTGTCCTCTGGGTTTACCCAAGAACACTTTATTCATGAATGGACTGCAAAGATTGGTAGGCACTTCTTCCCATCACCTTCAGGCTGTGGGCACCAAACCAGCCAGTCTGGTTTTCAGCTTTACAGTGAGGCTGCCATACCAGGCTGACATCCCATAATGGACCAAGCTCTCCAGTACTGATAGAATAAGAACAGGATGCTTTTGTTCATATCATACAGTCTACAGTACAGTCTTTAACACTCGCGTCGCCCTGCGGGTGAAATTGACCCGTTTTAAAGTTTGAAAATGTGGAAAACAAAAATATATTTTCAAAGTGAAACTTCTGATGTCCACATTTTTGACATTTTTGGGAAATCTTTGAACATTTTTTGGTGGAAAAAAGAAATGTTAAAAATGTTTCTTAAGAACATTCACATAAAAATCAACCAAAATCCAGCGAATTTCACTGGATTTTGGTTGATTTTTATGTGAATGTTCTTAAAGAAAATATTAGAAGTTTTACTAATATATATGGAATCACTGTAGATATTTTTAGGATTTTTTTTGTAATATTTTTATTCATTTTTTGAAAATATTTACTAGAATTTTCTTGCCAAATTTGGGGGATTTCTTAAAATAAAATTTTCATGGGAAACTTTTAAGGAATTATTGGAATTTTCTTCCTGAAGGTTTTGCAAATTTTTAGAAATTTGGGGATTTTTTTTCTGAATTTTTGTATTTTTTCAGACAAGGAAACAATATTTTTTGGTGCCCGTAAATGAGGACAACAGGAGGGTTAAATGTTCACATGTGTATCGTGCGTTTTTCTGTAGGTGTTTACGTCTTCGGGTTGTTCACGATAGACATTTTTGTCAACGCTGGTTATATGGTGACAGGAAGTCTGGCTCCTTACTTCCTGTCTGTTTGCTGGCCCAATTACAGCGCTCTGGACTGTCAGAACACGGCCCGATTCATCAGCCAATCAGACGCCTGCATCGGTAACCCCGATGACATCATGAGAGCCAGGAAGACGTTTCCATCTAAAGAGGCGGCGCTGAGTCTGTACCCGGCTGTTTACCTGGCGGTGAGCGGACCGTTCCATCCAGGTTACCTTCACCAAGTAGAAAACAGTTTCAACACTTTATTTTGAAATTTACTGTATTGTTTTCCTTTCAGATGTATGTCATGTCATGTGTCGGCTCCAGTGGAGGTCGACTGGCCGGACCTCTCCTCAGTCTGTCATTGGTCAGTGTGGCTGTTCTGACAGGAATCAACAGAGTGGCTGAAAACCGAAACCACTGGAGGGATGTGATGGCAGGACAAGCTGTTGGAGCTGCCATCGCCATCTTTCTGGTCAGTTATTACTCATCTAGTGTAGCTGTTGTAGCAGGTCTGACAGACCAGATTAGCTCATATATTTTTAGACTTAATCAGTGGAATCAGGACTGTAGATGAATTAATAAATTAATAGATAGACTTGTATATAAACAGTGCTTAACCAATTCAAACTAATATAACCATAAAAATAAATGAGATGCTACAAATGAATTTGTAAAAAGACATCTTGGCACCCTGCAAAAAACATGAATGACAGACTCGAGGAAGCTAGTCTGGTTAGCTGACTTTCACCACAAAAACTTTCCTCTTGACTTAGCTACACAAGCTAATCTGGATTTACTTTTACTTAGAGTCAGAAACAAGTCAATGAAATGATTAATGTAAAATTTAAACTCGTCTGAAAAGCTTCAAGAAGTTTTTCGCAGCACGTTTAAGTCATGTGACTCTACATTCTGAACACAATTCAGCATTTAATAGAGTACAGACATTTTATCACTTGTGCTCGGTTTGCTTCAGGCACTAAAACTTTGGTTTCAGACAAGAGAAGAGTTCAACACGGCAGTGGACATGTGGCTACCTCCCAAAGCCCTCCAGAAAGTAGCCTTGACTGTTGATTAGATAGATAATGAACTGCTGTTTCCTGTGTTATATAACGTGTTTGTAACCCTTCCATCAACCCCAACCTCCACCCGACACCACACTTGTGGTTTCATATTTTTATCACCTGCTTGTACAAATGGTCGATGTTTTTGTTTTCTGTTGGTCTGAACTTGTGTTTCCTAAATCCTATTATAGAAACGGGGAGTGCAGATTGAACATTACATTGCATTTATCAATTAGTTTTTCACATATCATGCAGTAGTGTGGTTGGCTGCATTTAATGTTGTTTTCAAGTGATACCATGCTGTTTTAAATGATGCCAGAAGCATTGCTGAGGTAGACTGATTACAGTGTGTCTACGAGTATACAGATAAGTAGTTAAAGCTTAAAGACCTAAGATATCCCTGACTTTTTCCGTACCATCACTGCCTGAGGAGATCAGACCTGCAGAGTCACTAACGTCTTTTAAATCACTTCTGCAAACCCTCTTTTACAGACTTGCTTTTATGTGAGGTTTACTTTTAGCTTTACCAAGTTTTAGTGTTTTATTCTGTATTATGTCTTTTTTTTTAGATGTTCTGTCTGGTTTTATTTGACTTTTAGCTGCCTGGTTCTTTGCTGTGATGTTGTCTCTCTAATTCTTTAATTCTCTGACTTTTTGATTTTTAATTTCTAACTTTAACCCTCAATCTTATTCTTTACTTTTAAAACAGCCTAGTTCCTTTGTTTGTTATAATTGCTAATCTAGCTCATTATTCATTTGTTATCATTTTTACTATTTATTTTAACTGACTGCTCTGACTTGTCCGATTGTCTGTGTTGCATGTTTTAACTGTAAAGCTCTTTGTGAACGTTGTTCTTAAGGCTGCTATATAAATAAAGCTAATATTCTTATTATTATTACTATAACTGTGAGGCTGACACTTCTTTTTTAAGGAAATTTGTGATTTGCTATTAATTTGATGAGCATGGGTTTTTCATCAACTTTATTCAATGTTCCCTGTAATTTTTCCTGAGTGTGAGCAAACACACAAACTCCCTGAGCGTTCCTTGGACCACTGTGAGCAACATCAGACGTGTGCACTGTGGTCACACCAGCATCACATCCATTCAAGTTACATGGTTCATTAAAAGAATCAAATTACAGCATTTACATTTCTGTTAAAACACTTTGTCAACAGGAGCCAGTTGAAGGCTGCAGTGATTTTAGTGACACTACAATGTATAAGAGTGAAGTTATTGAATATTTGTCTCTCTTTACTGTTGCAGTGGTTTTGCAAATTGCAGACGGACCCTGTTCACTCCATAGACACCAATGTTATTCCTGTAGCTTGAAAGACAGCTACTTTTGATAAAACTGGGCTTGTAGCACATTGTCTGCCTTGCAACAATGGGAAAGAGGCACCGTTTATGTTTTGACAACCTATATCTAATGAGTTATTGATGCTGGAATTCCGAATCTGTGAATATCTTTCCAACTTTACTGAACTTGGGGCCACAACCACCTAAGGAAGGATATATTTAATTTTGAAAAAAGCATTTAGTCATACTTAAAGCTTTAAGTGCTTTATTAACACGGAACTAAAAATTTTGTATTGTTTTATTATCACAGGTTCTGTCTGAAAAGAGGTGGCATCATTTTAAACAGTGAAATCAAACTAACAAAATGTAATGACCAACCAGTGAACAATACTGGATTCTGTAAAAATATAAACAACTTTTTTAAAAATCTAAATCTTATCTTAACACAGTTAATGTATTAACTTATTTATGTGTGTATGCATGTATTTATTGATTTATTTAGTACTGTTAACATATCTGAGTTCTGAGTGAATTTTTCTTAAGATAGGCAAAGGCCATTTATTGATCACATATAGGCTGTTAAATGTTTATTAAAAACTAAAAAGCATTTTAAAAAAACAACTTAGGCATTTATTGAGTCACTAAAATACTGTAGAGTACAGACCACATCAGCATGATTATAAGCATCCTCTGGTAAATGAACAACCAGATACTGATGTCTCTCACCATATGGACTTCAGGAGATGATTAGATGATGATAAACTGTGACCTACTGGTTGGGTTCTCTCTGTTCTCATGCTTCTTACATGTTTGTCCCCTGACAGCCGGGTCCTAATGTTTTTTGAGCAACACACCATACTATGATGTTTTTACAATGAGGGTTCTACTATGGAACCAGTTTGACATGTTCAGGTGTTCTTTGTGTGAAAACTCAGAGATTTCAGGGATCAGAAGGTGGTTTTCAACTTTCTTTGTTAACTTTCTGCTTCAACTTTAAACTAAATTTCCTTCACTAAGCCAGCCCTCTGGACTTCCAGGAAGCTGTGTTCCTATTGGCTGTCCAGGTGGCTGCTTGGTGTTATCAGGAACACCTGAGCAGCTCAGTGTCTTCCTGCTTTGTTTAGCTGCAGACAAACATTTCCTCTGTTTCTCTTCACCAGTGACCTGGGTTTGGTTCCGTTGCTTCAGTTTGTTCTTTAGGCGTTGGCTTGCAGCTTCCAGCAGTAAAATCGTCTTTAATGTGTTTCTTGGTGTGTTTTAGGGCTTTGTACTGGATAGTTGTCTTGATAAATGTGGTTCTTCAGCCACAGTTAGCACATGGTACAACTGTGAGCAGTGATTAGTGGATTTGGTGCAGCTGAGTTGTGTCTTTATCTTGGCTGTAGTGAGTCTTCAGAGGTTTTTGGTCAGACACATTCTGTATTCTTGTGAACAGCATTGGTTGTCCAGAAGGTAAGAGTTCCTGTCCTGATTCTCTGTTCTCAGAGGTTCTCTGGTAGGCTGCAGGAGACTTTAGCGTTTGGGTTGTGCTAGTTTGGTTTTTGTATGGTTTCATTTAGACGACTATCTTGAGGCCCCTCCATGTGGTTTAGTGAGGTTTTCTGGAACAGTTCTACAAAGCAACCTGCAGCAGAAGAGACTTTGAGAGTTTTTAGGAAGTTCTGGAGACCAGACTTTAGAGCAGCAGAAACATTTGTCAGCAGTTTGAGCAGGAGAAGGTGATCTTCAGAGTAGAAATGAGATGGAAACCTTCTTGACCCGTGTGGTGAGGTCCTGTACCAAGAGTTTGAGCAGGTTGTGAAGAGTCTGTAGTTCTTTAGTCTGAAAGCACAAGAAGAGTCGACTCATTAAAGGAGAAAACAGGAGATATTGTTGGTTCTTCTGTCGCTCTAAAGTTTCCTTAGACTGAATATCAAGTTTATATTTTAAATGATTTCCCATGTGAGCCCAAGAAGACTTTAATAAACTCCCTCCATCCCCTGGACACAACACATTTTATTACCATGTTAAATCTTTTTTTTTGTTTGTTTTTTAAATGTTTTTGAGTTTTAATCATAGTTTTAGCATAGTTTTTTTTCTCTTTGCTTGTTTAGTTTTGTCATCTGTGTAAAAGGTGCTAAATAAATAAAGTTGAATTGATAAACTGAATAATTGACTAACTCATGATTGTGACAACAGAAGTATTTTCATTGTGATTTAAGGGTTTATTTCATTTTTAAGGTTGGGGTAAAATATTGACAAAAAGAAGATTAAAGAAATAAACTACATAACAAAAAGCATTTAAAGGAAAAAAGTTAATACAATAAAATTTTTAAAAAGTGTTATTTAAAAGATTTAAGAAATTTAAGATGTAATTTTCTAATTACACATTTAATTTTTTTATTAAATGTTTTGTCTTTTTAAAGGTTTAATAATCTAATTAAATGTTTTGCGTTTTTTGAAATGTTTAATATTCTTCTTGTTGAATTGTATTTTTTAAATGTTTAATTGTCGAAAATATTTTATCTGTACTTTTTAATATTTGTATTTTAAATTTTTTAAAAATTTCATAGTTACATGTATTGTATCTTGAATTATCTCATTCAATATTTTGTCTGTTTAATAGAATTTAATTGTATTTAATGTTTAACTATATTAAACAGACAAAATATTGAATGAGATAATTCAACAAGATACGTCATTATGAAATTAAACAAAATTTTTAAAATACAAATATGAAAAAGTACAGATAAAATATTTTTGACAAACATTTAAAAAATACAATTAAACAAGAAGAATATTAAACATTTAAAAGAATGCAAAACATTTAATTAGATTATTAAACCTTTAAAAAGACAAAACATTTAATTAAAAAATTAAATGTTTAATTAGAAAATTACATCTTAAAGACAATAAAACTTCAAACAGGAATTAAACAGAAAATACAGTGAAGCATTTCAAAAGAATATTAAACATTAAAAGGTGGTAAAACATTTAAGAAGAAAAACCTTAAAGATTTAATCGAAACATTAAATATTGGGAAAGAAAAAAAACTCAAACAAGCTGATAAAACATTTGAAAAAACAAACATTAAAAAGACAAAACATTTGGAAATAAAATCAGACATTAGAAAAGAATATAAGGTGAGAAAAGAGTAAAACTAAACATTTAAGAAGAATCAAACTAAAGACAAAACATTTGAAAAGACACCAGTTAGACTTTAGAAGATCAAATTAAACAGAAGAGACAATAAAACGATCAAAAAGAGCAAAAACAGATAAAAGTCTGAAAGCGTTTTCTAGTCTGAAATGACAACATCAAGTTGTTTCTTCAAACATTTCCTCTTTCTATGTTCTTGGTTTGATTGTGGACAGATTTACTAAGAACTCATTTCAGAAAACTGTTTTCCAGATAAAGTCTACTAGTAGTTGAAGGCATCGATCAAACTAATGTTACCTTCTGATCTCCACAAACTTTACTGTTCAGTGAAGAGAATCAAAGTTTGTTGATGATTTCTAAAAAACCCACAGGTGAAGGTCTGAGAAGAACTCAGATGGATGATCTAAATGTGAAATCAAGACTCATGGTCACAAGTTTTAAGGCTTCTGTTAACCAGAAAGTTCAAACTGACAGAGAAGTACTGAGAAACTTTTAAAATTTCAGTCCTCAGACTGTCGAAAGGTTCAAACTAACAGAGAACTACTCAGGAACTTAGAAGATATCAGTCCTTGGACTGTCTGATGGTTAAAACTAACAGAGAACTACTGTGGGACTTAGAAAATTTCAGCCCTCAGACTGTGTGAATGCTCAGGTCCTGAGGACTCGGGAGGTCTGGAGGCTTTGGAAAGTCTTGGAACTGAGGGTTCCACCCTCCAGCACAAAGGCTGAAGTCCAACCTCCTGAGAAAAACAGTCAAGTCGAGACTAGAGTTAAAAAAAAACTCGAAAACGACCAAAAATAGATGATAAATGTGCAAAAAAAAGAAGAATTAGTATCTGAGCAAATAGCTCAGGGGATAAGAAGACAGACTACCAAGTAGAAGGTCGCAGGTTCAAGACCCAGCAGTGGCACTTTTCTTTCTTTGTCTTTGTCAGGATTTTAATAAAATTTAAGAAGGGTCTGGTCTTGAACCAGCGACCTGCAGCTCCATAGGCAAATCCTTAACTCACTGAGCTACAGATCAGATAAAAAGAAATAAATTCGTCGTCCCTTTGACATCGTAGTTCCTCAAGTGACCACATGGGTGGAGCCAAGGTGGAGTCAGGGCGGAGAGTAGGCGGGGAGGTGGGTGGCGGCCTCCCCCCTCTACTCCCCCACCTCCCCCCACCTCCCACCACACCTTCCCCCGCCCGACGAATTCTTCGAGTCTCCACAGGTTTTCCCGAGTTTCTGGAGTTTCCACCAGGTCGGAGACAGAACAAGTTGTCATGAAAAGGTGTTGAAGTCGGCCAGGATGGACTGACTTTTTACAGCGACTAGAAGGAAGACGACTAGAAGAGCAGGTCTTTAACCAGCATCCATAAAATCCATGGAGTCGCTACAGAGAAATGAAGGAAGGTCAACTTTTATCAACCTCCATCCAGATGTTCAACTTCTTATCTTTACTTGGACATTTTTAGCACCACAAACCTTTAGTATCACACTTTATTATCATTTAATAGGACTTTAATGGAATCCACCAGCAGATTTAGTTTTTCTTGACAAACTTTATTCTTGTCATCGTGGGACTGCAGTATTTAAAACTCTTCTTTCTATTTGACCTCATGTTTATTACTTTTAGTGGAGAAAGTTATTTTAGTTGTCAATTAGTCTCTTAAAAACCAAATAATAAATTGGATCAGTCAAGAGGTTTCAATTTCTTAATTTGTCATATTTTAAATGTGACAAAAAATATAAAAATAAAGTGTCTTGAGACAATTTGACCTGTAATTGGCGTTACATAAATAAAATTGAATTCAAATTGTATGTATCTTGTAATGTTGCAGTAATTCAGCCATATATGTTGGAAAACACATTTTCTTTGTCCATTAATCTGTTGTTTTCTCCACTAATTCATTTCTTGTTTTGGTTTATAAAATGTCAAACCCAAATATATTCAGTTTACTGTCATAAAAACCAAAAAGATTTACATTCATGATGCAGGAATCAGGCAGTTTTTCACTTTTTATCTTAGTTTAGTCAGAAAGATAGTTGATAATGTGTGAATTGTTGCAGCTTGTGAGCCGTAAAAGGTTTTAATCTTTGGGGCCGAGTGTCAGAAAACATTTAGAAAACAACATCAACAAAACACTCAAAGATTTGAACATCATTAAAGGGAAATCCAACTTTTGCATGACAATGTCTAATTAAAGGACATTTATTTCCAACGTAAATGTGTGATATTCATCCTCTGGAGCTTTCTCTTCACATCGTCTTCCACCTGGACTGGTTTGGTCGGGAGCATGTACAACAAACATTTGAAAAACTGCACTTTAACATCAATGAATGACACTGAAGTTTAATCTCTACATAAATGAGACTGAGTCTGGATGTGCTGCTCTGTCATTAACTCCTAAGTTCAGGGAAAGTTCAAACTAAAGAGGACAGTTCAGATAAGACTTGAGAATGAGCTTATTTTGAACAAACATCTCAGACTTTCTGAGCTTCAGCACCTCTAGCAAGATATTTTAACAACAAGCAACTCAAGAGATCCACAAGTTGGAGAGAGTTAGCTTTAGCTGAGCCAAAGAACATGTGGGACGCTAACCTAGCAAACATTTCAGACTTTTCTCTGTCAATTCTGAGAAATAATTTCCTATTTAATGACAGAGCTACACATCTTAACTTAGTCTCATTAAAGCAGACTCTAATTCAGTGTCATCCATCCATATTAAAGTGCAGTTACCTAAAATGTTTGCTGCATGAGCTCCAACAAAACCTGTCCAGGTCGAAGTCCACTTTGACAAACAGGAAGTGGACGATTCCAAGCAGATTTATAGAAGGGGGAACCGGACTGTACTAAGTGTGGTCCAGTATAGAGGGGTGTTTTGTGGGTTTTTAAGGCTGATAATGATTGTTAGTGAGACATTTGGAGTAGATATTCATTTGCAGTAAATGAAAGTATTTAAAATCTTGGAGTTAAACTTAGAAGAACACAAACTAACAGAAAACTTTGTTGATACGTTTTTGTTTTGTTTACAGATGTTAAGTTAAATGAGTTTTATTCGTGACATATAACCAATCAAATCACTCCAGAAGACAGAGCGACCACAAAATACTGCTAATCAGTAAATCAGTCAGCCCACAATTACTACAATTCTACAATGTATGTCTCTTTCCTTAGACTTGTTATTTGTACAATATACGATGTATATGATGGTGTTTTTTCATACCAAAGGCTATACTATGATGTTTTCTAAGAGACATACGATGCTACTCTGGTTGTTCTGGCTCTGGGCTGCTACACTCCTCCTCTGTTGTTTTCTGGATTGTACTCAGCTTCATGCCTTCGTCCACTCGGCCTCCGTTGACTCGTCCCGCCTGCCGTCTCTGGAGCTGAAGCTGGATTGGAACAGACCAAAGTACAGTCCAATCATGATGTCAGCTGCCTCTCAAAAGGCTCCTTCATCTGGCAGGTGGCAGCACTTCTTCTGAGGGGAAGCTGAGCTGGTCCAGCAGAACTTTGGAGATGTGTTCCAGTGGTTGGTGGATGTGTGGGGAGATAGAGAGGGACCTTTGAATAGTTCACAAAGGAAAACAGGGAACACATTGGTAGTTTTAGTTTAGGGTGCTACTGAGGTGTGTTTTTGGGTTTTAAGAGGTGAACAGGAAGAGGGTTTTTTTTGTATTGATTATCTTTTACTTTGTTCCTGGTTGGAATGTCCATCAATGTCAACATGAAGTTCACTTTTAGTTCTGTTTATTTATTTTTATTTTACTAACACCCATTTGTTTTTAACCCCCTCACATGTTGTGTTGTTGTAAACTTACTCTTTCAAATAAATTCTCGTCTAACCCTCTGGAAACCAGCGTTTGGACTGTTTTTGTGTTGCTCCTCACCTACTGACAGCTGTGGACTAAAGGCTATACTGTGACGTTTTTAGAGCGACATGCTATACTATGATGTTTGTTGGGCGACACGCTATACTATAGGCTTTTTTAATTGACATATTACTGTGACCTTTTTTTTGTTTTGTTTTTTTAGCAACATTTAAGAATTCAAACAGTTTTAAAAGTTACTATACTTTTACTTGTGCAATGAAATTATTATTCGATGGCATTTTTTAGATGACATATTATACTCTGATGTTTTCTTGAATTACATACTATTTTGACAATATACTGCACTATGACATTTTTGGAACCACATATCATACATGACAATTTTAGGCAACATCCTATCATTTTGCGCTTTTTGAACCACATAATAATCTATGTTTTGTTTTTTTTTCTTGCCAACATGCTGTACTATGAACTACAGTCCATACTATGTTATTCTTGAGTAAAGCATACTATACTTTGACATTTTCTGAACTACATCCTATACTATGGCGTTATACACAGAGTGCTTTGGTTACATGTTGATTTATAATCTAGATTTTTTTCTGTTTTGTTTTTTGACAGGATTACCACAGACCTGACTGTGAACACTGTTGACACCCACCTGAGGGAGACGCTGCCTAAGATCTCAAGGCTGCTTGGTCGTGGTCTTTCTGGCACGTACTCTTCCAAGATGAGCCGGGAAGTTTAACACTGATGGAATGACACCAGGTCTAAGCCGACAAACTTCCAATTCTTCCTCAACCCATAGTCTCTGGGAAACCTACATGGAGTAAGAAAAGTAGACAGAGAAGTAATTAAGTCTGTACGCAACATATTAAAAAGAAATCATGCTAATAAATTGAGTACAAAGAACCGAATTCGCCAATATACTGGAGACCAGAGTTATTTAATTTGATAAGTATAACCTTGTTTAGTAACATTTCAATTATTTGAGAGCAGTCCTAAAGAACTACCTGTAATCCCAATCATAAAATGGGTTTGGAGGACGAACATAGATGGTAATCTGGATATACATGAGTTCGGCTTTCTAACTACTATTGGTAGTATTGGTGGTAGTAATAGCAATGTGACTACTACTAGTAGTATTGGTAGTACTCACTACTGCTGCTGATACTGGCACTGCTACTACAACTTGTAATACTATTACAAATGCTGATACTACTTCTATGACTCTAACAGCTGTTTATACTACTACTGCTTGTACTTTTAGTATTACTACTACTGCTTGTACAACTATACTACAGCTACTATTAATCGTCTGGTATTTGGTTGTCAAGCTGCTAGCTCGCCTTAGTGTTTTGCTAGTGGCTAACTAGTTAGCTCTCATAGACTGGAAGCTCTCAACACGATTTAATAATGAAAAAAGAGCCAAAAACTATTCTTACCTATGAAAAGTCATTCCAAGTTTCCTTGTCTCAATCGTACGACGTAGTGTGTAACTGTATGCAGCACAGTGAGCCGGCATACTTCTTGTTTCCGTTTCCACGCCGTCTACATCAACGGAATGCACTGAAACTTTGTCCCCACTAGCTTAGCCTCGCTGTAGCACGCAGCTCAAAGGGGCGTGTCCTATCTACTCATTCATATCTATGAGAACAAAGGTGGCTGCACATAAGGACGCCTGACGTTGATTAGCTGCGTAAATACCATTATATACAGTCTATGGTAAATACGTATGTGAATCGCATCATTGGCTGCAGCAGCCAGTCACCGGTCACTCACTGACTCACATTGAAAAGTAGCACATAATGAATTATTACGTGTTTATTTTATTTACAATTTAGGTTGGATTTTTTTTTTGTGCGCAGTGCAGATTTTCTGTGCGCGGAGACCGTGTCAGCAGTGCGCAATTGCGCACGCGCGCAGCTTAGAGGGAACAGTGACTTTATCCAAACTCATTAGGAAGTTCTAAATTGCCCAAAAATCCTGTGCTGCCTCTGCAACCTGTGCTTGGTTCACCTCAGGAAGATCAGCTGATATGGTGCTGCAACCCCTTAGGAAATTACTGCTACATCCTGGATAAAACAGCCAGCCTTTCAGAAACATCTGGGAGCTCTGTGCGCTTTTCTGTGTTCGATATGAAGGTCGATGTGACCGTCAGAGTAGCAGACCAACATGTTCCTGTTGGAGAATGAATGGAGTCTGAATCGTGACTCAACCGTTAATGAGATCCCGCCTTTTAATGGGTTCCATTATATGCTGTGTATATAATCAGATTTTTACCTTTAGCTAACCCAACCATCTCGAATGTTTACCAAAACCACTTTCACAATTATACTTCCAAAAGTTAATCAGAATAAATCACATCACAGACCAAGCCCTTTTTTTAAATTCTACATTAGCAATTCTGTGCATATCATAATTTCTATATACTCAAATCACAGTATTTATCAAGAATCATTTACTTTCTTTCACATTCATCACATTTTTAAAGCCGTGTTTTAGTAATAAAGAGCCTCTTTTTAGGGAGTTGGTCCAGAACTCTGGCTCTACATCACTATGTAAGTTGGCCAAATAAATTTAGGCTCTTTCCTTAATAGAAAACTGTCTAATGGACTGAATTGCTGCAGGACACACACACACACACACACACACACACACACACACACACACACACACACACACACACACACACACACACACACACACACACACACACACACACACACGAAAGCTGTTATCGGTTGGATGAACTTGAATTCCTCTTTTGTACAGGGAGTCATGCACTGGAACAGGAAGCTGGGTGACAGTAACAGTGGAAGGAAAACTGATGAATCTCCCTGCAGTTCCAGTTAAAGACCTCAGCAGTGGAAGAACCCAATCCTGGCTGGTCTTTGGCTCACTCATTAGTTGCTTAGCAGTGCATATCTGTGTATTTACCTCATGATTAAACCATAAATCTCCTTTCTCGTCATGCAAACAGGTGATTTTTGTGGAAAGACTCATTTGGACTGATTGAAGCGACTGTCTCTTCTGTGTGTCTGTCCAGGCGGTGTTTGTGGTCCAGTACTTTAAAAAGAGACCTTGACTTCCACAGAGTCGCTCAGATGCTGGGACAGCCAACACCGACGAGGCTTCACCACAAATCAACCACAACATGGACAACAGTGACAAATATGTTGTCGCACAGGTGAATCATTCATAACACGCTTTTACACATTCTGCTTTAAAAAAATCTAACACAATAAATGATAGATAGATAGATAGATAGATAGATAGATAGATAGATAGATAGATAGATAGATAGATAGATAGATAGATAGATAGATAGACTATAGATAGACTATAGATAGATAGACTATAGATAGACGGACTATAGATAGACAGACTATAGATAGATAAATAGACTATAGATAGATAGACAGACTATAGATAGACAGACTATAGATAGATAGATAGACTATAGATAGATAGATAGATAGATAGAGAGATAGATAGATAGATAGACTATAGTTAGATAGATAGACTATAGATCGACTATAGATAGACTATAGATAGACGGACTATAGATAGACAGACTATAGATAGACAGACTATAGATAGATAAATAGACTATCGATAGATAGACAGACTATAGATAGACAGGCTATAGATAGATAGACTATAGATAGACAGATAGACAGATACTTTATTAATCCTGAGGGAAATTCAAAAAGCAAAAGTCACTTGCAACAGTGTCTTGAACATTAGGAATTAGTCAGTATTTAACGCAACATGAAATGCCATAAAATAAAAATAAATAGGAAGAGTCAGGAGTAATGCACAATCTATTGAAGTATCGCAGAGGGACCGTGAGAGAATTTTCCTGTCTTGATTGTTTGATGGATAATTATGGAAGAATAGCCACCTGGCAGGTTTTTCACTCTCACACTCCACAAATTAACTATATTGCTAAGCTTATGCCGTGATTAGCATGGACAAGAAGAAAATGTCATGAACATTCTGAGTGTTACTCTTAGGTGACTGATATTATGATAATTAGCGAGACTGACGTCTCGAAGGGGGGATATGAAGTATCTGATCTGATACTTGTTATTTATCATATGGAACCTAGGAGGTGTGGCTCATCATGATGGAATGTGTTCTCCTGTTGGAGGAACCCCTATAAGGGTTCCTATGTCCAAAAATATTGATGAGCTCTTTAGGAGCTGTGGAGTCTAGGGGGGTTGGTTGAAGATGCTCTCAGCTTCCTTATATGGTATGTAACAGAGAACCATATGTTGAGACTCCCTACATGTCTAAACCCTATAAAGACTGACTACACGCCTTTGTCCTGCGAGATGTTCGTATTGGCTGAAACTCTCCACAGGCAAACGATGGAGCCTGTTCAGATGCTGTCTTTTTTATGTAATAAATTGTATTATATTAAGCAACAATGTCAACGGACATTTTCTTTAACATCTGCACATCCTCGAGGTCTAAGAGAAACTACAACACTCTGCTTGGATATTTTTAATTGATGTTATTTTTCTGTCTGTCTAGACTCCTGGATCCTGCACAGAAGTCACATGACTATGACCTCCACCCCCACAACATGATCATGGGGGAGATGGACCTTTGTATTTTCAGCTCATCGCCTTCTTCATTTAAAGCTGCCTGCTGCTTTTAGTAGCATTTGAAAATTAATCAACAAACACCACTTTAATCAGGAGTAATTACTGTAAATGCAGCAACAAAAGCGGGAGGAGGATGCTGTTCTCTCAGAATGAAATCTGGAAGGTGCACTTAAAAAAGCAATGTGGTGTTTATTTTGGCAAGATCAGTGCTGTCCAAAGGTAGCTGTAGCATTAAATACGGTATGATATCTTAGTACAATGGTACATGTATATAATATGTTATGGCTATTCTGTCATTTATAAATGCATCTTTATTTAAACACTTGGAACTTCAGATATCATAGAATATCGTACTAATTGGTGAATTATAGGGACCTGAAGGGGAAAATTGTGTAAAATAATGGAAGTACACTAATGCTGGTTATATCTTTCGTGTGTGGTCATAGTTTCCATCCTCCTCTCTAAGCCAATCAGCGTTCCAGACAGAAACAGCATCTACATCTATTGTTCCAACAGCTAGTCAGATTCTTTAGAAACAGGAGATCTCTGCTGTCATCTGGTGGTTCGGTGGCATCATGGCCAGTTTTGTAGCTTGCATTATTAGGACTGAAAGTGCGAAAACCCTGTTGAAACCCCGTGGTTTATGTATAATTTTAGTCTTTTTGTCTGTTCAAAGGTGAAAAAATCAGGAAACACTGACTTAGAGTGTTTTCTACATTTTTTTCTACAGTGTAGAACTAAACTGAAGACATCAGCACTGTGAAATAACACAAATAGATTTATGTATATTATATGATATTAAACAAAATACTCGTGTGCTATATAACACTATTTGTCTGTTTCATTGATGTCTTCAGTGTACACTTAGGATGGAGGAGTGGCATGTTTACTGGGAATCTGGCATCATAAATCCAAAATGTATGGTCATATTTTGCTTCTTTATGGTCATATTTTGCCACTTTTTCATCAAATTTAGCCTGCTTATGGTCACATTTATCTTTTTTTTTGGTCATGCTTTGACCATTTCACGTCTTCAGCATACACTTTAAAACATTTTTTTTTAAAAAAAAAGGTAAACCCTTGAATTTTCTTCCTCTTTTCTCCCATAACGCTGTTTTCTGTGTTTTCTTGTCTGTGAGGATTTGTCATGTTTGTGAATTACTTCAAACTGACAGGCCAGCAAAGAGATTATTGATTTCTGATATATTTACTGTGTTTTATCTCTCATATAATGTCCCAGGATACTTTCTCTACTGTAAGAGGTTATACTGTTTGTTTAAATAGGGACAGAATTACTATAAATTGTATAGTTTTATTGATCAATAACTTGCATCTGTCATATTGATATCAAGTTTGGGTGGGGCTATACCCTCTGTTGGAGGAGTTTTTTGTGACTTTATCTGGAAATTTGGGTGTACAATATATTCTGTAAACTATATTACTGAGCATCTATGTTATTATATATAAACAGACATGTGGTGTTTTGCTTACCTGTGATAAAATGTTTTGGCCAGTGATGATTCTCTTGTCTGCTCTGAGAATCAGGAAACAAAAAGAATGGATTAATAAAATATTTTACAGGAAAAGGCAGACTTGTAGTAAGTACTTGCTCTACATTAGTTAAGGTTGCTCTATATTAATTAAAGATGCTCTATATAAAGTTGCTCTATATTAATTAAAGTTGCTCTATATAAAGTTGCTCTATATTAGTTGAAGTTGTTCTATATTAGTTAAAGTTGTTCTATATTAAAGTTGCTCTAAATGAATTAAAGTTGCTCTATATTAGTTGAAATTGTTCTATAGGAGTTAAAGTTGTTCTATATTAGTTAAAGTTGCTCTGAATGAGTCAAAGTTGCTCCATTTTAGTTAAAGTTGCTCTGTATTAGTTAAAGTTGCTCCATTTTAGTTAAAGTTGCTCTATATTAGTTGAAGTTGTTCCATATTAAAGTTGCTCTAAAATTAGTTAAAGTTGCTCGAAAGGAATTAAAGTTGACCTACCTGGATAAAGGAACAAATACATGGTTGAAACTTCCAGCTTTTGTCACTGCAACTGCCGTTTGTTATGTGACCAAAACATCCTAAATACTGACAGTTCTACTCAGTGGAACGTTTCCGTCATCAGCAATGTTAAATAACTTGGGTTAAAATCATCCTGTAACTGTGGGGATAATTAGATATTTACATCCATCTGTGGTGAACATAAAGCATCAGAAGGTTTGGAAACTGCTGTCATAGTTTCTAATCAGTCAGCTGCTAATGAACTGGTGGCTTTTTTCTGTTTGTTTATGTGGCGGGGAGGGGTCGGGGATAAACTAATGTGCTACAATTACTGAATGTAGACACTGGCCAGACAACGCCACCCTGGGACTTTCACCCAGGGAATTATAACCACCACTAACGAGAAGGCAACTCAGGTTCGTTCCACTGATGAGGCAGGAGACATGGTTCCAGTGCAGGCAAAAAAATACAAATTTTATTTAATACCGAAAATACTCAGTTTAAAACCAATAAAAAAAGAAAAAAAAGAAAAAAACAACCACTCACACGAGATTGTTAAATGAAGGGTTTGGGGACTAATCAGAGCTGGGGGCTCTCTGGTGGAGGTTTGGGCCAACGGGCATCACAAGGGAGCCCAGGAGAAATCACCCCACTCACACGTGAACATGCACGCGCGCACACACACACGCACAAACGCGCGCGCACACACACACACACACACACACACACCTGAGTGAAGAAATAAAAAAAACAACCAGGGGATGAGCAGCACGCCACACAGGAAGGGGTTCCCACCACCCGAAGACACCAGTTCCCACCACCGGAGGCCCACAGCTTCTGCAAACCCCAAAGGGAAGGGAACAGTTATTAACAGGGTTCCATAAATCAGTTGACAAAATAACAATTACCAACACTTAAGAGAACTACTTAACATAATAAAAAAAAACAAATTTATCAAAACTGAAACATTCAATTAACTGAATGAATGAACATACAAAACGACTAATCAAGTGCAGTCACGTGACACAAATCCTAAAATCAGACAAAGAAAATACCTAACAAACACAAATAGCCACGTGACTGCAGTAAATACTCAAAAAAACAAGGGGAAAAGAGAGAAAATTAAACCCTATTTTCACACATGCACTCTGAACATTAAAATAAGCAGTATGTACAACGGTTGGTCAGCAGCCACAGAGACAAGCTGGAAGCAGCCCAGCACCCACAGCGCCAACACAAAAGCAGATAACAGACTGAAAGAAGACGAAGCCGACCAGCAAGTGTGGGCAACACAGACCCGCGTCTGCGAGACAAACCCACGGAGACAAAACAGCAGCGTCTCCTACGTTTGGGACCCCGTGTAGCCAGCACAGCTCCAGACAAGCGGCGGCCCGCCAATCAGTAAATTTTGTCCACCACAAGGGAACGGGGAGCAACCGGCAGCCACGGTAACAGCCTAAAATGACAAGCTGTTACACACATGCAACATATACACATTATGAGATCGCAAGCAAAGGAAACCTACCAGTAACGGCTCGCGAGCGGCTCACGGCTCGAACTGGACATGCAGCAGCCAGCGAGCGGCTCAGCTCTCTGGCTATGGACACCCAACAGTGACCATATAAAAATAAACAGCCTCTATAACCACTAGAAATGAACACAGCCTTAAAGAAAGGGCAAACAATTAGTGATGTTACGCTCGAGCCACTTTGCTCGACACAGTGCCGAGCGTTTGAAGCGGAAGTGGTCCGAGACAGTGTTTCGATCCCTGCTTCGGCATGCTCAACAATCACGTGACTACCGAGAGCGAGGCCTTGTTACGTCACAGCGTGTGTTGCGGTGCTCATAGACTGTACATGTAACATGGCGGTGCTTTGGGAATAACGAAGGGGTTGGACATTTCAATCTGTCCAGGTCTTAAAAGGGGTCTGATTCACTCCTCAAACTGTGGGTTTTTGAGAGGAGATTAAGCTAGTACATTTGCCATTTGGAAAGAAGTCAGAGAGTGAACACATTTAGGTAGAATTAAGTTTAGATAGATTTATTTACATTTCATACACTAAATAACACTCATAGATACATACACATAGATTCACACATACACAACACATATTCATTCATTCATAGAAACACACTACACATATAGTAGAATAGGTTATAGATAGGTACATAGAGAGTAGTTTGAGTGGTTGAAAGAGTGTGTTGTGAGTTGTGAGAGTGCAAGGTGTCTATCTGAGCCCTACCTCTCCAGAGGAGAAGACCCGTTCACCTACTGGGCATCACATTGAACTGTATCCAAACCTCTTCAGGATGGCCAAAAAATATCTCCACATGCCAGCAACATCTGTGCCATGTGAGCGGGTCTTCTCCAAAGCTGGAGAGGTAGTCAGCCACAAAAGAAACAGACAGAAACCATGCACTCCCTGGTTTACACCCCATTTATACTGCCACAATGGCAAAGTTGCAGAAGCACTACTATTGACTTCCACATCACATAATACTAGTGTCCCACACAAAGTAGCACAAGCACTTTCCTGTCCCCCAGTACCTCTATACACACCATATGCATGTATATCTACACACACACGCACGTGTGCACACATTTAAATATATCTATATTTACATACAAAAACACATATACATGCATGCAAACAAACATATATACCGTTTTAAAACATTTATTGCAAGTACAAAGCAGTGTGAGACAAGCAGTCCTGAGGCTTTTTCAGTTTTCTCCACTTAGATGCAGTTCTGACACAGAGCCAGCAGATGTCACTCTTCTGGTTGTGTCAAATGCTTCGAAGCAGTGTGTCGTTCTTGATGCAGTTGTGTCAAAGTGGTTCATTGCTTCATGAAGCTTCGATTTCACCATTACTATAAACAATGCAGCAAGTGCTACCATACCTGTTAGCAATGATAAACAGGAAGTGAAGCAAACAGGAAGTGAGGCAAACGGGAAGCGGGGCGTGCCCCTGACGTTGCAGCAAGAGAACGGTGAGTAACCCTTGCCCAGCTTTATAGCGCATCCTCGTGTCATGATTGGTCAAAGCAAGGCACGGTCATTATGTCACAGGAGCACAACACAGCCAACCCAAGGATAGTGCAGCATTCATCCTGCTACAATCACTTCAGCAGAGAATTTTGGCTCGCTTGTATCAGGCAACGCTTCCGTCTTTCCTATTGGCTGATTGAAGGACATGCAGCTGTCAATCAACTGTGACACAAGGCAGAGCCCCGCCCACCTGCACCTGCAGCCGAGGGTGTCTCGTGCTCAGTCAGTCACCGGCCAGAGCAGCTAGTGGCAGGTAAGCTAACCCGTATTTCCTTCATAAAATGTGCTAATGAATTAAAGTTAATGTGCGCTGCAGTTTTACAGCGACGTAATAAGACGTTTATACATCTGTTAAAGCTACTTTGACTTTATTGACTCAAGTTTTCCGACATGTAGGAACAATATAATATAATAATAATAATAATAATAATAATAATAATAATGATGGATTAGATTTATATAGCACTTTTCAAGGCACTCATGTATGTAGCATATTTATAATCAAAATATGCTATGAATTAACAACCTCATGCTGAAGTGAGTTTATCATTTAGAGAGAAAGAACATCACAGAAAGACAACACAGGGAGAGATGGAGATAATTCCTTAATTCTGTTTAAGCTTCAGTTTCTCCTGAATTCTGCTTAGAGCCCAGAGTGCAATATGGGCTGATTTACCTCCAGTTATTTACTGATTTAACTTCTTATTTTGAGACATTTGAAAGGTGGCTTCACACAAACTTTATTCTCAGTAATTCCTTGAATGCACAGGATTTATAACATACATTTGCAGTTGTGGATGCTTCATCTCTTCAGCACGAGTGTGTGCTTTTGCATGAATTTCCAAATTTGTAGTTGCTACAACCAAATTAAACACAAATCTTTCACCACACAGCTTTAGTTATATTAGCTGACACTGGTTTGTTGTCCTCGCGGCCCAGGAAAAAACAAACCAAAGAACATTTTTCTCCAGGTTTGCTCATTTTAATGGTTATAGTGGAATGGGACACTTCATTGGTAATTTGTAGGCTGAGAATATTCACCAACCTCCAATGCTTTTAAAGTCTTCGAAGTTCCAGAGGACATTTATTTCTGTTTGAAGAAGAGCTAAAAGATCCACATGTTGGGAGTACCATATACACAACCAGTCAGAAGTTTGGACACGCATTCTCATTCAATGGTTTTTATTTAATTATTGGGTATATTGCAGATTAATACTGAACACATCAAAACTATAAAAGAATTGAACTGAATGAGAAGGTGTGTCCAAAATTTTGAATGGTAGTGTGTGCTTTGGATCTGGTGTGCACAGACAGAAAACATATCATTGTTTAGGACTTTGCTGGCCCTGAAAATCTGACAGTTTGGTGATACACAGCTTTCACTTTGCTTCTAATTAATTGTACCATAATGAAGCAGGATAGTGCGTTAAGCTACAATTTGATGAGATGTGAAATTGATTTAATTGCAATGGTCTCGACTGCCTAGCTTTCCACCACAGCACAGAAAATAAAATGAGTAGTTTTTCAGCCGAGCACATGGTATTGGTGCTGATCGGCCCACGTGGTGTTCTGACTAGTTGGCAAGCAGATGGCTTACACAGATTAACGGCCTCATGAGAAGATTAGCTCCGTTTACCAACTACTTTACTGACTGACTGACAGGCTGGTATAAGCTCTACTCAGCCTGTAGTTTGGAAAAGTGGGAGAAAAGTCAGTCGTGCTGATTGATCACTGGAGGCCTGGTAGGCGAATGTGTTTTCACTTCAGTGAACAGAAGACTGTTAGAGGGTATCTGACTATCAGGCTGGAGGAAGGTCATTTTGAACCCTGGCTGATGACTGACAGGCTGGAGGCAGGTCATATTGAACCCTGCTTGAGGACTGACAGGCTGGATGTCTCATTTGAAGGAGTTAGGGCAAAATAATATGGAGTTCCTATCCTTTACTGTGGATAGATTAGTTTATTATAGAACAAAATTAATCTGAGACCCCTTTGTTCTGTCTGACCTGAGGCAGTAGGCTGTAATATATTAGCTATACTGCTGACATACAGCCCAGAGAGTTAGGAAAGAGTTGGTAAACTACCCAGATAACTTCTTTTAGATGTAAAATGTGATCAAATAGGCTGATTAGATAGACGTATGCATGCCTTACACTAACCATGTGGGTTTCAACACAGACTTTGGCAAGTGCTGACCTGGAAATAGAAGCAGTAAATGTGAATACCTTCCACCCCGTCGAGCCCTTTATCCATGTGTTTGAACCAACCCTATCAACTCTCCTGACCTACATCTAAATTAAACACACGGCCTTCCTGACTCTGCAGGGTGGGTAATTAACTACAAAAGCTGTTGGAAAGGAGTGTTCAAGGGGTGTTATTCTGGACAAAACTCAATGTGCAGAATGAGCCTTGGCTTTTGGGTTTACAGATCAATACATAAAACATAAAACAAAAAGTGCATGACATTTTTTTAATTTATATTGAAAAAATGGAAATGTTCAATAGTGCAGTCTGGGCTCTGAAATGCTGCGTACTGTCAATAATGGAAATGAGGGAAACCTCAGTGTCCTTTCGAGAATAAATAAAGGTTTGAATGAATGAATGAATAACAAAAAACCTCTCAGCTGTTTACTTTCCCCTGTAAAAATGCCCATTAAGACAAGTTCTCAAAGTCCTTTCAAGTGTCCTGGCGTGGTTATTTTGATCCGATTATTGTGTTCACTGCCTGAAAAACAGACATATTTCACTCTTATGCAGCATCAAGGCATTCAAAGCTGCACATTGTGAATATTTTGTGCATTTGAAAAGTCTTAGCATTTATGTATTTTTCTACATAAGAGAAATCTGTCAGGGAACAACCTGTGCAATATCAATAATTTCCTACACATAGAATAATCTTGTGTATTATTGTTACTTTCCAGGTAAGAATGGATTCCACCTGGTCTGTTTTGGCGGTGCACCTGATGTTGTGTATCAGCTTTATGCTAGTAGGATCAGTCTTTACAACACTGTTCAGTCACACAATATGTTCCAGTTAGTCTTCATACAACTACAACTTACAACTTGTTGAATCTCACTGTAAATGTCAATTGATGAGCCAGTTTGTAGACTAAAGTACCGAACTTGACTTAATGAATGTTTTTCATTTGATTTATTTCGTTCTTCAGAGTAAACAGGTTAATCTTGACGTGGAGCACTACTGACAGCTGTGTTTTTTATTTTTATATTTTTTGTTGATAGCATGCAGCATTTCACCAAATGTTAAATGACAAAAAATGGTATTTTCTGCATTTCTTTTGTTTGCATGTTAGTCTTGTATCGTATGTTTCTGTAGACACAAAACCATCAACACACAAAAAGTATACACACCTACATGACAGTGGGGTCTAATGAATGAAACGCTTAGAACTGTTCCATACATTTTAAAATGTTTTTTTAATGTTTGTTATAACCAACACAGATGGCCTAAACAACTAAAAAGGCAACTACGTGCTGCACATTCCCGACAACTGGACCAGCAACACATTCCCACTCCCCAGCAGACTGCCCACTGACCCACTGGATATAAATAAAAGATTTGACCCTGTCGTGTATAAAAAGCCAGAGTGGTATATATCTGAACAGGAAGTCGCAAACCTCTATCTAGGGAGGAGCCAGACCTGCAGCAGCTGTTTCAGACATTTAGTTTTGTGTGTTGCTGTAAAAGAGTAAAGGTAGCAGCATGCGATGGCAGTGATTTATGGTAAACACCTAATATAGGCCTGTACTGTATACATGCAACCCAATCTAATGAGAAATGCCATCATTTAATCATGTTAGGAGGAAGATCTAGGCTAAAACATGATATGAGGTTGCTTCTAAAGTGATCAAAACACTGACTGAGGGTCTGTGTGGCAGACAGCCAGTCTGGAAGAGAAGTCAGAAGGAGAGAAGTCAGAGCAGCTGCAGTTACAGGAGAGTCTGTAAATCAGCAGCTTGTCTCCTGGTTTAACCCTCCTGTTGTCTTCATTTATGGGCAACAAAAAAAATGTTCCCTTGTCTGAAAAAAAATCCAAAAACTTAATAAAAAATTGCCCAAATTTATAAAAATTTGCAAAAATTTCAGGAAGAAAATTCCAACAATTCCTTAAAAGTTTCCCTGAAAATTTTTTTTTAATCCCCAAATTTGGCAAGAAATAAAAATTTACAAAATAAAAAAATTAAAAATGGAAATATTTTCAAAAAATGAATAAAAATCTTCCAGAAAATATCTAAAGTGATTACATATATATCAGTAAAACTTCTAATATTTTCTTTAAGAACATTCAAACCAAACAACAACCAAAATTCACTGGATTTTGGTAGATTTTTTTCTGAATGTTCTTAAAGAATTTTTTTTTGCACCAAAAAATGTTCAAAAATTTCCCCAATATGTTGAAAATGTAGAGGTTTTCACTATGAATTTTAATTTTTTTTTCACATTGTCAAACTTTAAGATGGGTCAGTTTGACCTGCAGGATGACACGAGGGTTAATAGACTGACAAAGTGACGCACAGCTGACAGTTAGAATAACGGCTACAGCTGAAGGGCATGAAGGGATCAGAGCAGAGAAAAAAGCAGTTGTATTTATTGTGTAAAATTTTAAATAATGCAGATTTAATATAGCTGGGCAGTTTTATAGTAAAGGTGTAAAGCAGCGTTTTGTCTTTGCTTGATATCCAAAAACCAGTCAATTTAAGGGTAAATTTATCCAATGTTGTTGCATATATATTTTGATTTTCTTCTTCATTTTATAGCTGTACCTTGTGGCAGGTTTTCAGCAGGACTAGTGATCGTATTCAGTAACTTATGTCTACAGCAGTATACTTATGTCTCAAAAACATGAATTCTTCCAGGCTTTAATGTGTAACTTTCCTTATCATTGTTCTTCTTCAGAATTGGTTTCTGATTTGGATGTCTGTAGCATAGAATGGTTTTACAGGATTTGAACAGTTTCAGGTGAGTTTTAAGTTGGGTGCCCGTGTAGATCTGCACACTTTGAAAGCAGGAAATGATTGTATTCTGGAAATAACTTGGATTCACAGAGACCAGTTTTTAGGGCTTTCAGTTATTTATGTGTGTAACATGGTTTCTCACAAATGTCTCTCTTTTCTTTTCCACTTTGTCTTCCTTCTGTTTGTCTGTCTGGAAACAGCATGGAGGAGTGTGACCTGCTGAAAGAGAGGCTCCAGGCGATCACTGTAAAGCTCTATTACCGCTTTATTACTACTCTGCTTTGCTCAGTGTCTTCTTGGGAAAAGCATTAATGTTATAGTTCTGTATCCATAGCTATCTGCTGCTGTTTGACAGTATAGTGGAATAAAATAGTAGTTTGTCTTCATTACTCATTTAATTCCAGTTTACGGTAATCTCTTGCACGTTTAAGCATTTGTGTTTGATGGAACAGGAGAAGCATCGCATTCAAGAGGACATTAGACAGAAGAAACTGGAACTGGACCAGGAAAAACTCAAACTACAGCATCTAAAGGTTTGTTCCGCTCATTGTTACTGTTTGAATAAAAGTGTAAATGGTCAGCAGTAACAGCAGATGACGTATGGGTATTATCTCCTATTAGTATGAATAGCAGAGAGCCTGTTGGAACCAGTTTGTCCATCTGTCTGACCACCAGCGTTATTATGATCCACATTATTGAACCTTCTGTGCTTTGAAATTAACAGAAAAAGGCCCTGAGAGAACAGTGGCTGCTGAAGGACTCGGCCGTCCACAATGCAAGAGACTCCACACAGCAGCAGAACCTTCTGAGTGACCAGCAGCAGACCAGAGCGCTGCAACGCCACATTCACAAGTACACAACACACTCACACACACTCTAGCATGACCTGCTGGTGCTGCTTTAACCTGCAATGATTCCCCTGCTGCTTTAGGATAGAGATGGAGGTGGAAGCTCTGGAGAGAGAGGAGTCTATGATTTCTACCAATGAGACTTTCATCCTAAACAGACTGAAGGCCGTGGAGAAAAGTTCAGAGGATATCATCAAGGTACACAGACACTCACACAGCTTGAGTTTTGTGCTCCCATTAAGTTGCTCTCACTGATTTGTTTCTGTCTTCCAGGAGGTCCAGGACAGCTTTGTTCCTGGTAAGTCATGACATCATGTTTAATTCTCCACCTACAGAGGAACCCATGCTAACTGTTCTGTTTGCTGTCCCACAGAACCATTACAGGTCACCATGGTGATCCCTGATGTCCCAGAATCCCTCTCTTCACCAAACAGCACACACTCTGAAACCAACACAATAAGAAAGAGTGAGATTTTTACACATTTGTGCAGAGTCCTGCTGTTTAGAGCAAAAACATTGAAGGAAAACTCCACTGAAACCTGTGTTTTGAGCATCAACCAGTCTCGAAAGCTTGTAGCCTACACCCTGCATAGTTTCAGGTTCCAGTGGAAATCTGCACATGTTGGTCTACAGGATGTAAACGTGGTAGACAGTAATCAGAACCCTTAATACAATGTGGTCATGTTACAGTAACGGGCTGCACAGTGGATCAGTGGTTAGCTCTGTCGCATTGCAGCTAGAAGATCCCCGGTTCGTGTCCCGGCCTTCCTCCATGTTCTCCTGTACATGTGTGGATTTTCTCCAGGTTCTCCAGCTTCCTCCCACTGTCCAGAAACATGCTGAGGTTAATTGATGATTCTAAATTGTCTGTAGGTGTGAATGTGAGTGTGATTGTTTGTTTCGATGTGTCGCCCTGTGATAGACTGTTACCTGTCCAGGTGAACCTGTGATAGACTGTTACCTGTCCAGGTGAACCTGTGATAGACTGTTACCTGTCCAGGTGAAAATGTGATAGACTGTTACCTGTCCAGGTGAACCTATGATAGACTGTTACCTGTCCAGGTGAACCTGTGATAGACTGTTACCTGTCCAGGTGAACCTGTGATAGACTGTTACCTGTCCAGGTGAACCTGTGATAGACTGTTACCTGTCCAGGTGAAAATGTGATAGACTGTTACTTGTCCAGGTGAACCTGTGATACACTGTTACCTGTCCAGGTGAACCTGTGATAGACTGTTACCTGTCCAGGTGAACCTGTGATACAGTTACCTGTCCAGGTGAACCTGTGATAGACTGTTACCTGTCCAGGTGTCCCCTGCCTTCACCCTCAGTCAGCTGGGATAGACTCCAGCCTCCTATGACCCTGATGAGGATTAAGTGGTGTATAGATAATGGATGGATGGATGCTGGATGATGGATGGAGTGATGATGGATGGATGAATAATGGATGGATGGATGATGGATAGATGGATGTATGGATGATTGATGGATGGATGATGGATGGATGGATGGATGGATGGATGATGGATGGATGGATAATGGATGATGGATGGATGGATGATGGATGGATGTATCAGTGGATGGATGGATGATGGATGGATGGATGGATGGATGATGGACGGATGGATGATAGATGGATGGATGGAGGTTACAGTAACCTAGTTTCTTCAGCTTACATATTTGGCTTTCATGAAACCACGGATTAGAGATGATCTAAATGTCTGCAGCAGGACTGTGATGCTTCCATGTCGTCAGGAAACCAATCCAGCATATCCTGTACCAGCAATTATAATAATTCTCAATGGGATACCCAACAGTAGAAAGTAAGAAGTCTGATTATTATTAGTTCATTGGTAGTAATAAAGGAGTCTGTAGACCAATATTTTGAATCTATATATTTGAAGTTACGGTATGTTTGACCTGGATTCATTATTTGAATTCCTCCACCTCCACATTTGTATTTTTCAGTCAGTCAGTGCTGCTGGACTCGTGTCTTCCTACAGTAGCCATTAATATAGGCTCGTGTGTGTTTCAGCTCTGTTTGCCATGGAGATCAATGTGAATAAGAACATGCTGACTGGGGAGAGCATGGTGCTTTCTACTGCAGCCGTTCCTCCTGAACACCTCAACCAACACAACAGGCTCAAGGGTTTTGACGACGGCAGGAAGTGTGTTTACGCCCTCAGTTCTCCGGAGGTATTTCCGTTACTTTTAGCCACACTCTCACTTTGTTACTCTATTACTCCACAACATTCCTCTGTTTTTATCCTTCAGGCAATTCAGGTTCTCATTTCACTTTAATTAGTTAAATAATTCATTTGTTTTTGAATGCTCTAATTAGGTTTTTTATTATTTTACTAACTTTCCTTTTTTGTCTTCTTTGTTACTATTAGACAAATTTCTTATTTGTATACCCACATCTTTATTTTCTTACAAGATAAGTGATGCCTCTGTACCTCAGTGTACCTCTGAATTTTAAAGAAAAGGGTTGAATGAATGAGTGAATGAATGAGTGAGTGAGTGAGTGAGTGAGTGAATGAATGAATGAATCAATGAATCAATGAATCAATGAATCAATGAATCAATGAATCAATGAATCAATGAATCAATGACTTTGCTACTCTGATTTGATTTTGTATAATATATTAGCTAATTAGCTTCATGAGGAGGAATCAGATTTTTCTCATCAGTACAGTGACTACAGAATGATCACTGTAAGCATTGTTGTTGACAGACTAATGGGTTCATCTGTGTTCTTTTGTCACAGACATTATGTAGGGATGTAAGGCAGTAAAAAAATACCTCCTGTTTTCTGCTTTCGTCATTGACTTTACATTACGTTCTCCTTGTTTCTACCTTCAGGGCTCACATGACCAGAGCTGTGTGTCTGAGCTGTCAGCCAGTGAGGTGGAACAGTTACTGAGAAGTGCAACAGTGCATCGCCAAGTAACGCATCAAAACTACCACCAGAATCCCAGGAAAAGGGATGAGCGTAGCTTTTACAGCCACCAAGACAACAGAGACAGAGAGGAGTTCCGACAGCAGGAACGTTACAGAGCCGAGGAAGACTTTCACTGCAGGGAAAACTGGCAGAGAAAACCACACGATGATCACCACTATCACCAGGAAAGCCATTACATCAGGCACGAAGACAGAACCAGCCCAGGAAACCTGAGGGAACGTCATCGCCTTGGAAACAACCATGGGCTGGGCCTTCACCATGGCAACCAGAGCGATTGTCGCTACATCTCGTATAAAGTGAGGAATCGTCATAGTGTTCAGGAAGACAGACCCGTCAGCCACCAAACCAACGGCATCATCAGATCCAGTAGCGGGATAAACGGGAGCAGATCCAATGGCTTCGCTTCACACAGATCACATGACCAGGAAGTAGTGATGGCTCACCAACCACAGCTTAGCTACACTTCAGCCAATTATATTCCTCTGAAAGATTACATCAGCGTCGACGAGGAGGAACTTTATTGCTACCAGCCATACAGCCAAACTGACAACAGCCACAACCAATCCAGCGCTCTGTACTATGGCCCCGCCCACAGCGACCGGGTCCCCTCCCCCCTCTATGGAGACGACACCCCTTACACCATCCTCACTGCCTTGGACACCACCGAGCCCATCACGGCCATCTTCATGGGCTTCCAGACGACGCAGGACGACAGCGGAGTTCAGGAGTTTGACGGCGCCCTGAAGGCTGAGCTGGTCATCATCGAGGACACCGAGGACAACCCTGACGACCTCATGAAGGAGAAGAAGAACCACATCCAGGGTCGAGCAGGAAGTTCAACCAATGGACTTCTGGAGGGAGGTGGAGGACAGACAGAGAAACGTGTGGGACCAGGTATCAGAAAGATGCAGCGGAAACAGAAAGCGTGCTGCAGTGTCTGCTAACTGGACTAACGCATGCCTGAGTGTCCAGCGCTAACTCAATACACACCTGTCTACTAAACTAACAGCTAACTGTGGTTTTTGTTTGTTTTTATGGTGTTTGAAATGAACGGGTGCATCACTCAGACTGACTGAAGATGTGGAATTATCAGCAGAGCCTCGTTTTTACTACATCAGTAACTAATCAGAAAAACTTTGATGAGCCTCTTGTCCTGTTCAGTCTTACCCATTTGTAAAGTTTTAGTCATCACTATTTCTTAGCGCTATAGTGAGTAAAACACATGACAGATGAGGGGTTTTTTTGGTTCCGTGTAACATTTGACCGTACCTTCAGTCACTGCTTTCTAGGGTTGAGCATTGGAAGCAGATTCCAACTTAGAGCTGGTTCCAGATGTCCGTGTAGATTCCCAGATTCCCAGTCCTCCAGGTTATTGGAGCTTCAGTTGAAAAGGATCTATCTATCTATCTGTCTATCCGTCTATCTGTCTATACACAACTGGATAGAAATTCAAAACATAGACAGCAACAGGAAAACACAGAAAATACGTCTTCCAAAACAACGATCATCATTTATATCAGTGTGTAGAGAACTGTGTTTAAATACGTTTTGGGATTTTTTGGGGAGAATACCATTAAAAAAGAGAAAAAGATGATCAAAATGATACGGAAAACACAGATTATCTACACCTAATATACATCTTACGTCTTCCAACACATAAAAAACACTATTTGGACACGCTAACAAGTTCAAACCAGTCTTGGATTTTCCTTGGATGTGCTCATACTGAAGAGCTGCCCGACCTCACGGAAACTGTTGATGAACTCCTGGTCAGTGAGTTGAGATGTAGTGTCACCTTGTGGCCAAGTTTGGTACAACAGTCCTCTGCCGCTTCATACTTAAGCTCGACTTCAGAGGAAATATTCTACTGTTTTGTTTTGTTTTTTTTTTATCATAGAACTGTTTTTTATTTGTAACTATGCAGATTAGACTTTTATATAAAACAAGAGGGATCATCTTATAAAATACTGTATAGCGTTACAGTCTAAACCAGGTGTTCTCCACTTTATTGACCACTTTATTTATCCTTATACAAGTTCAAAACCATTTAGGCTTCGTCTAAATCAGGAGAGTCAAACTCATCTTAGTCCAGGTTCCACATCCTGTCCAGTCTGATCTCCAGTGATCCAGACCAGTAAAACCACAGCATAATAACCTATAAATAACCACAACTCCTAATGGTTCCTTTGTTTGAGTGCAAAAAAACAAGTACAAAATTGCGACTGCTCTGTTTGGTCGACCTTTTAAATGAGCTTAAAGCCTCTCTGCCAGGATCTTAGCAATTTTCTCAAAACTTAGTGATCAAAACAAAGTTTTTTAAATGAACACTACTAGCTGAGGTGAAGCCCTATCTCTGTCCCACAGACTATTAAAAGAGGTTTTTCATACCTCGGTCACCACACAGATAGATTCTGCTCTGATTCTTAGTATGTGGGTGTAGAGAAGTCTTTGAACAAGAAACAGACTCCATGATCTCATAACTCCAGTGTTGTCCTCCCTCTCTCTCTGCCCTCCTGTCCATTTCAGGTTTGATTTTTTTATATTCAAAGTGTAATTTATTTCATTCTCTTTTTGCTGTTTGAAAGTTACTGCTAAAGTTATTTTAGTGTGAATCTTCCATCTGACAGTGAAAGACGACGAGACACACAGCAGCACTTAGGAGTCACTCTTTATTGAAGATCACCAGACCTTTCATTTGGCAATAATAAAGAACAGAAACTAGAGAAGGCAAACAAACTAATAAACAGAAGCAAGATAAATGACAGTAGAGGAAAACAGCTGTCTGTCCCGGCAAGTTCTCTGTGTTCTCTGTGGCGTGAGTTCTACTACAGCTGACGAGAAGATCTGAATCTAAATGCACTTTTCTTCCAGAACTAAAACTAAAGGGTCTTAAATAGTAAAGAGTCGATGCCATAAACTGTCACTGAAACTAAAAGGGGAGCAAAAACCAAGTGTGAGATTGTGTACAGTCTTCAACTGCCATGAAATTACAGGTCGAACTCTGACCGAACAGTGGAGTGGAATGCTGGTTGTAGAATCAACCCAGCTGGGTTCCATATGGACCTGCTGAACAGTGAACCTGCCTGATGTTTGGATGGAGCAGCTCTGACTGAGCATTCACTGCACATCAGGATCCATACACAACAACCTGGAGCTTTAAACGGCACATTCACACTTATTCAGGTCTGCCTTAACCCTCCTGTTGTCCTCATTTACAGGCACCAAAAAATATTGTTTCCTTGTCTGAAAAAAATCCCAAAATTCTGCAAAAAAATCCCCAAATTTCTGAAAATTTGCAAAACCTTCAGAAAGAAAATTCCAACAATTCCTTCAAAGTTTTCCTTCAAAGTTTTATTTTAAAAATCCTCCAAATATGGCAAGAAAATTCTTGTGAATATTTTCAAAAAATGAGGAAAAATCTTCCAAAAAAAATCCTAAAAATATCTAAAGTGATTCCATATATATCAGTAAAACTTCTAATATTTTCTTTAAGAACACTCACAAAAAAAATCTACCAAAATCCATTGAATTTTGCTGAATTTTTGGATTTTTTTCAGGCAAGAGAACAAAATTTTTTTGGTGTCCATAAATGAGGACAACAGGAGGGTTAAAGCAGCTTCTGGAGGATTTTAACCGAATCCCATTCTAAACATGTCAGTCAGTTTTAAACAGGTCATTGTGGTCAGATTTGCTAAATCTGGGCCCTCCAAGAATGTGCTGGTGGTCATTTTGGAAATTATTGCTGCGTCAATTAGATCTGAAGGCTTATAGTTGCAACTAACACGTTTGAACTTTATTCTGTTAACATGATGGAGCTAAAGCAGCTAACGTTAGCCCATGTGTGGACCGGTTGGTGTTTCTAGTTTTTGTTTTGGTCTCTTTATTTGAAAGGTGTGGGCAGCAAATGAAAAAACAATAGTATTAACCACAATGCAAAAGAATTTTTGACACACTTTGCTCCCAAAGCCTCTTCCAGTGTGTAAAATGTGTTTCAAACCCACATTTATGGCAGGAAACACAGACATAGGCTACATCCTGTGTGCAGACTCACAGCTCCAATGTAGTTTTCTACATTGTTTGGCTGGTTGAACAGCAGCACATCAAAGCTTTTAGTATAGTGATGCTAAACTGAAACCGCTGCTCACCGCTCCACTTTGTTCCCTTTCATAACATTTCTGAGTTAACCTTTATTGGGGAAACCAGTTTGTTGTGTTCTACTGCAGATAGCCCAGGCTAGCTGATGGAAGGAGGACGGATCGGTGAACACTCGTACTCACATGCACACACCACACACAAAAATCATCTAAAAAACATGGCTTCACGTTTTCAATAGTCAGACTGTCACAATATATTAGAAACCTTTAACAAAGAAAAGCTTTAAGGATTCAGAAGCATTGCTCAGTTCATAAATATATGCAGCAAAAATACATGACAATAAATCTCTCTTTAGGAATCAAGACAGGACATAAAAATCTGTAAAAATCTTCTCTAGACCTTAAAGTCAGAATATCAGAATATCTTTCACAGAATGACAGCTTAGTCAGTAAGTGCTTCATGCTAACACCTCCAAACACAAACTGTATAGAAAAGATGGAAGGAACCTCGAGGTGTAAAAAGTGAAGCTCATGCAGCCTCAAATCTGCATCGCTTCAACTGGACAGTAGGGGGCGACTCCTCTGGGTTCGACATCTATGAGAACATAACCATACTTTTTACTTGATTTGTAACCTCAGTAAACATTTTTCTAACGAGTTCATCGTCTCCAATGCTTGTTTTAATACTAGTTCAATAAAGTGCGATGTTCATTTAGTAAATTGTGGTTTTATTTATGGTAAAATAAGCAACAAAATAGGCCACGTTGTGGTTTACAGGTAGCTACTGTATTAGTAGTTTCCTCCAGTTCTCCAGTCAGAATGCGAGTTTTATCTGGTTTCAAGACACTAAAACTTTGATTATACTTTCTTGTGGATGCACACACAGATAGTTGTGGCTATTACAGATGTATAATTGTTGTTATTATGCTACTTTTCCAGTTCTTAGGAGGCCACTTGGAGGCTACGCATGCACACTATTGCTGAGCTATTGCACTTGTAGCGTAGTTGCTGTGCAAATACTAATTCTGGACGTCTACAGTGGGTCCATGTGGACTCCTGCAGACTTGGAGAGATGACTAAATAACTGCCAAATGGCATAACTGGGGTCTAAAAACAGCCCACAAACCAATAGATGTTATTTCCATCTTTTGTATATAGTTTATGCTGCAAAGCTAAATGGAATCAGTTGTCATGACAACCATGAAACCACCACAGGGATGTAGCAGCTCATTTCAAAGTTGTGTTCAGACTGAATGTGAATTTTCATCTTGAGCTGACAGCGTTTTTACTATCCTTTGATTCGCCCTAAACAGCTCATGTGATAACCGCTGAGGCGTTAGCTGCACGCTACTTAGCTGCAGGCTAGTTAGCTGCAAGCTAGTTGGCAACAGGCTGTGTCTAAAACTGGACCTTTTTCTTGCTTTTTTAGCCGTCTGTGGAGAACATCTCCATTAGTGCTGCCAGAGGGAATACACACCGATGTGCTCTGCATTCAGTCTGAGCACAGGAGCTCTGAGGCTGCTTCCTGCCTCCCATCAGACAGCAGGAGCTTTCTTCATGTTTATGGGAAAGTAGTTAGCGAGCTAACCAAAAGTTACACTAAAAACCAGCTGAAGCTCGGTTAGCTTTGTGTAGAACACCAACAGCTTTCCTCTAAAATGTCCACACCTCGTTGTTTTGTGTTTTATTCTGCCAAAGAACTACAAGGAAGTAGCACGGCTTGCTGGTTTGAAGTTTAATATCCTCAAAAAAGAATGAATATTTAGTCCAAGAAGCTGACAGAAAGGTGGCTCTTTTCATCAACGGCTCATTCAACATTTCAATAAGGCAGTGATTTTTAAAGTCTGGGCTGACACTTTCAAAATACATGATTTGTCATTTGAAAAGGACCCAACATGCTAAATTATTTTTGCATGTACCTTCTCAAATCTCTGCAATGCATAGCTATAGTATTTTAAAACTATGTATATGTATATATATATATATATATATATATATATATATATATATATATATATATATATATATATATATATATATATATATATATACACATAGAGAGAGAGAGAGAAATTAAATCAAAATGTGACTCCCCAGAAAAAGTTTGAAAATCACTGCATTACAGTCACTCATACGAATAAAAATGGATAAATATCAATAAATTGTATTAGTGCGATAATTCATTTACATCTAGGAATCAAGGTGCTGTAAATCTTAAATATGAAGGAGAATACGGCAGGTTTTGACATTAAAATATCACATGTCAAAAGCAAAGGTGTGAACTGTTACTGAGATTCACCTCCTGGGAATGAGAGTCGAGTCCACAAACATTAATTTATGAAAGGAAAATGTGAGATTACAGGCAGTTCCAGTGTGTCGTACTGTTTCAGACATCATGCAAAAGACCGGTTTGACTTTGAAAAGCAAGACTTGTCAGCTTTTCCAACCCCTGAAACATCACAGAAACCCAAACAAAGTGAATTACTGTTACTTTGCTTCATTTTCTCTTCCATCTAGCAGAAAACAGACTTGTGGCGTATTTTGGGTTCAAACCCGTTGACAGACATTTCCATGAACATTGGCTGCTGATAGATGGGAGCGTTTGAGTTCTCTGGACGGAAGAAGGAAGAAACGAGTTTCGGGTTTTGGCTGTTAAATCGGTGGACATTCGAGCACAATCACTCCTTCTTCTGATTGGCTAACAGGGAGGCCTCCCATCGCTGAGCCATGGCGTTCTGTCGTCGAGGCACCGGGGAGAGGGAAGGAGGGAACTGGAGGGAATGGGGAGATTCAGCTAAACCACTGGAGCAAACACACAGATGGATGGACAGTTTCATGGAGAATCAGATTAATGGACAGAAGGAAAGATGGAATAGTTGGAGGAATGAGTGGACAGATGTGATGGGAGATGAAAAAATGAGTGAAATAATGAACATATTTGCATAATTGTGAACTAACAGATTAGGGGTCTAATCAATCCAACTGATTAACGAATCCCCAAGTTCACAATTAGTAAAGGTAACAGATGAGTGAGTGAGCAAAGGAAGAAAGAAATTACAAACATGTAGAAATGTACGGACACGTGAATGCATCAAACAGTGAACAATTCAAACATCACTGCTGATTTAAAGTCTGGTGTTTCCTCATTGGTAATGAGTATCTGTGACTGAAGCTATGACTCACATTTCTTAAATAAACTCCACATTTTTGAGTTTTTTTACATTTAACAATGAAACATTCAGACATTTTTCTCAGGCTTTTAACCCTCCTGTTGTCTTCATTTACGGGCACCAAAAAATGCTGTTTCCTTGTGTGAAAAAAAATGCAAAAATTCAGCAAAAAAACTCCCCAAATTTCTGAAAATTTGCAAAACCTTCAGGAAGAAAATTCCAATAATTCCTTAAAAGTTTCCCTTAAAAGTTTTATTTTAAAGAAAAAATAGCAAGAAAATTCTTGTAAATATTTTCAAAAAATGAGTAAAAATCTTCCCAAAAAAATCCTAAAAATATCTGAAGTGATTCCATATATATCAACAAAACTTCTAATATTTTCAATAGATAGATAGATAGATAGGTAGTTAGATAGATAGATAGATAGATAGATAGATAGATAGATAGATAGATTAAACCTTTATTGATCCCACGGCGGGGAAATTTACAATGTAACAGCAGCAGCAAATAGAACAGAACATTAACATTTAAGAACATTCACAATTTCGCAGGTTTTTGGTTGATTTTTATGTGAATGTTCTTAAACATTTTTAGCATTTCTTTTTTTTCCACCAAAAAATGTTCAAAAATTTCCCAAAAAATGTTAAAAATGTGGACATCAGAAGTTTTTTTTTCCATATTTTAAACTTTAAAATGGGTCAATTTGACCCACGACGACACGAGGGTTAAACAGAGCTGAAGTGAACAGTAGATAAAAGCTGACTTTGAATAATAATAATGCTCTGGCTCTCTACATTCACCATTCTGGGGGTGTTGAACTTTCCTATAGTTCAGTCTCTGGTTTCTCTGAGTTGTCAGGTCACTTAAGAGCATTTAAACACACTGTATGACTGTAAATGTTTGAATTAGACTGGAGTAAAGCTCTATAAAGATCGAAAGCTAATGTCTGCTTTGCTGCTTAGTTTGGAAACAAGTGCTTTATCCACAGCAATGTGTTTGTCTGGCCTTTTATTTTTCTTGTTTTGTGAAGTCAGAGGCACCAAAGTCGATCAAGTGCTTTTAAAAATAGCAAAAGCTACAGTTTGTCCTGTCAGGTCAGTTTAATGGAAGCACATACTAGCAGTCAGAAGTTTAGACTGCTAGTGTGTGCTTCTCATTCAATGGTTCTTCTTTATCTTCGTGATTATTTCCATTCTAGATTCTCACTGAAGGCATCAAGCTTTGAATGAACACATCTGGAATTAATGGAAGAAATAAGTCAGAACATGTTTAATATTTTAGATTCTCTCATTCCTGTTTTGAACACTCTTGTTATTCTCTGGATGAGCTTCATGAGGTAGAACCTGAAATGGTTCTCCAACAGTCTTGAAGGAGTTCCAAGAGATACTGAGAACTTGTTGGTCCTTTTGCCTTCCCTCTGAGGTCCATCTCATCCCAAACATCTGGATTGGGTTCAGGTCAGGTGACTGTGGAGGCCAGATCATCTCCATCATCTCCTTCCTGGTCAGATAGTCCTTCCACAGCCTGGAGGTGTGTTTGGGTTCATTGTCCTGTTGGAGAATAAATGATGGTCCAACTAAACCAAACCGGATGGGATGTCATGTGGCTGCAGGATGCTGTGGTAGCCATGCTGGTTCAGGGTTCCTTCAGTTTGGAATAAATCCCCAGCAATGACAATCACACCTCCTCCTCCATGCTTCATGGTGGGAACGATGCATGTGGAGACCATCCCTTAACCTTCTCTGGTCTCACAAAGACACGGCAGGTGAAACCAAAGATCTCACATTTGGACTCATCAGACCAGAGCCCAGATCTCCACTGGTCTAATGTCCATTCCTGGTGTTTCTGGGTCCAAACTAATCTCTGCTGCTGGTTGCTTTTCCTTAGTAGTGGTTTCTGAGCAGCTATTGGACCATAAAGGCCTGATTGGTCAGTCTCCTCTGAACAGCTGATGTAGAGATGTGTCTGCTACTAGAACTCTGGGTGGCATTTATCTGGACTCTAATGTGAGCTGCTGTTAACTGGACATTTCTGAGGCTGGAGACTCAGATGAACTTCTCCTCAGCAGCAGAGGAGACTCTTGGTCTTCCTTTCCTGGGGAGGTCCTCATGGAGACAGTTTGGTTGTAGAGCTGGATGGTTTTAGAGAATGAACTTGGAGATACATTCAGAGATTTTACAGTTTTTCAGACTGACTGACCTTCAGTTCTTAAAGTAATGATGGACTGTCGGTTCTCTCAGCTGATTGGTTCTTTCCATAATATGGATTCTAACAGTTGTCCAATAGGGCTGTCAGCTGTGGACCAACCTGACTTCTGAAGGTCCAACCTCATTAAGAAGGAAGAAATTCCACTAATGAACCTTGACAAGGAACACCTGTGAAGTGGAACCATTTGAGGTTCTACCTCATGAAGCTCATCACAAGAGAGTTCAAAGCAGGAATCAGAGAATCTAAAATATTTGAAATGTTTTGACTTATTTCACACTTTGTTGTTTACTACATAATTCCAGATGTGTTCAGAATCTACAATGGAAATAGTCATGAAAATAAAGAAAAACCATTAAATGAGAAGGTGAGTCCAAACTAAAGGCTGTTAGTGTACACAAAAGATTTTCAGAATTTCTGTTTAGATCTATACTGAGGCTGCAGCAGACAGTTTGTCTCTTAATACATACTACAGAGTTTGTACGTGTGTGTGTGTGTGTGTGTGTGTGTGTGTGTGTGTGTGTGTGTGTGTGTGTGTGTGTGTGTGTGTGTGTGTGTGTGTGTGTGTGTGTGTGTGTGTGTGTGTGTGTGTGGGGGGGGGGGGGGGTGGCCAACCTTGTGGTCACATGATAAACTAGATCGTTCCATTTTGCGGGTCCTGGAGGGGGACGACGGGGACGAAACACTTCTGTCTAGAACCTCTGGCGCTGGAATTAAAATGGAGAAAATATAAAAATCATTTAATCCACCGGTCAGAGGAAGACTCTCATCTTCTGCTGAAAAGACACCATCATGTTCAAACCAATGGATTCCAATAACAGCCTGAATGTAGGATCAATTACAAGACATCATCTTTCGCTAACATTTGTTTTCCTTTTTTCAGATCCCGTTGATCCAAGGACAACAGAGTCGTCACTGGTGAAGCTTGACAAACGTAAAATCCACATTATTGCATTTATCTCTCTCCTCTTGGAACACTCAGAATCGTTTTCTCTGACAGTTTGCATTTTTCACTCCGTCTTTTAGAGCTCAGCTGAAACACATCGCCTGTTTGGCAGATTTTCCTGCTGGTTCATCTCTGCATTGAAGACACTCCAGTATGAACTGATTTTCCGTTTGCATGAGTCTTCTATGGCAGTAAAACACATTACAGGAGATTTCAGAAACTCTTTTAGCTTAAAATGGACCATTTTAGGGCTGACTGACCCTGAAACACTCACTATTAGCTGATAACACTGGTGTTGTGGGTTCCAGGTATGAGAACACCACTGGGAGCTAATTTCACTCATCTTTGTCCATCCTAATCTTCCCCATAAGCATGTTAGCATTTTCTTTGCCATGAGAAACAACGTCAATCTCTGGGCTTGCAACGTTCCACACAGAAAATGTTAAGTTATGCAGAGGATTTGGATCTATGAACAGAATTATAGAGGTGTGTAGCCAGACCATAATGGCTCAGCGAGATGACTAGTGTTGTGACATTAAGGCTACAAACAGCCCACAGTGCATCACTCTGTTCTGATTATCTACTCTTTAAATGCAAGATGCCCCCAGTTTTAAAAATCTAATTTACATGGGGAATATTTTCCTATGTTAAGGCAAATACAATATAAAAACTAGAAAAGCACGTAGAGAGAACAGTCCTCCTCCAAGGCTGCTCATTCCCCCATATGGCATCGTCAGAAATGCACCATATATTATTGTAGAAATGCAATATTTTATTATTATTGATGGTCAGAAATCACGGCACTACAGAATATGTCCATTTAATATAGATGGACCCACAAAGTTAATGACCTGAGCACAGGCATGTGTCATGCATGTGTACGTTATGTAGGGATACTAAATCATGTGACCTACATATGTGCAAATTACTCTTATATGGGTCTGTTGATCAGTTCATAACTTTTGACAAGCCTTTGTTTTGCTAGTGTTAAAATAACCGTTCCCTCAATGCTTTTATTTTGAAAGTGCATTTTTAATATTACAGGCTTTTATTTTTGGCACCATTCCTGTGGCACAGGAAGTGCTTATCTAAGAAGCGGTTTCTTGACATGAGGAAGACACTGCTGAAAAGTCCGAAAGTTCACATAAGGATGGAAGGAAAACTCAGAAAAACCCCATAATTTAATCAGTTGTTCCTTGGATCATTTCTGATGGATAAGTCCTGATAAGTCCTCAGTGGTGGATTTGTAGTAGGATCACAATCAGTTGATGTAGTGTTCACTTGTTGTCATGGTTACAGTGATGCCGTGCCGCTATCTGGCAATGATACAGAAATCTTTAACAAATCCGTGGATCCAGACTATAAGCCGCATCACTGCCAGAATCTAATCACTTGGTCCTTGTGCCATTTCTGACCTTCCCTGGAAATTTAATCTAAATCCGTTGGTCTGTTTTTGAGTAATGTTGCTGACAGACACACAGATTCAGAGACAAACGTACTCCGATCATCACATAACTCCACCGCAATCCTTGGCGGAGTATGAAGTTGGAACCATTAAATAGCCTCAGAGTGAATGTTCTACCAGAAAGAGTTTCTGGAGTTTTAGTTATGTGTGTCGTGTTTACGTACCGTTGAAGCTGATGTTCTCGTTGAGTCCTGGAGACACCAGCACTGTGTCGTACCTCTCCCTCCCTCTCCTCCACTCCTCCTCTCTCCTCCTCCTCCACATCTCCTCCCTCTGCTTCCTCCACTCCTCCTCCCTCTGCCTCACCATCCGGATCTCCTGCTCCACCAGCGACTGGCTGCTGAGGGAGCGCAGCTTGAAGAACGGGTTGGAGGTGAAGGTGCTCTCCTGCGTCTCCACGGACATGGGGGCGGAGCTCAGGCAGAACTCAGAGGCGCTGCGAATGATCAGGTTGGAGGTTTCCACGACGATGACGTTGGCGGATGGCACCGCATCCTGGCTGGCCGGCCAATCAGAGAGGCCGCCGATGGCCGTGGACAGCAGGCGGCTCCTGGAGGAGGAGCCGGAGGAGTCGGGCTCCAGGATGATGACGTTGTTGGCCATCATTTCATGATAGACAGACCTGGGCAGGAAGGAGGAGCAAGATGGAGACGGGGAGATGGACAGAGTCGGGGTTCGGCAGGCCGGAGGTCTGGGAGGAGATCTTCCTGTCTGCAGGGTGGATGGTCTGAAGAACAAACACAACAGGCTTCAGTCTGGATCCATCAGAACATCCACAGAACATCCATCAGAACATCCATAGAACATCAACAGAACATCCACACAGCTTTCTGACTGCTCGTGCTGCCAGTTCAGTTTTTGGGAAAAATTTGCGTAATATTGAAAATCTTTTAAGCTGCGTTGTTTCCTTTATGTAACCAGTAGATTAAATCCATCTTCCTTTGGTAGCAAAGCAACACAGACCAACTCTTCACATCATGTTTAAGCCTCTGTTACCTCATTGGTTTAGTTTTCTGGCAGCAGGCAGCAGGTTTTAGAGGAAAATGCTCCGATAAACCTGCCTGATGAGCACCAAGCATCAGACCAACAAGTAAACAACTAATTCCAGCACAGTGGAGCATTTAGCTACAGAGCCATAGATTTCATAATATATATGTTGATGAGTTGGTGGAAAGCAAACCAGGATTTAAACAGAGGGAGTTTAGCACATTTGTCAAGTGAGAGATGAAACTTGGCTCCAAATGAATGATAATGTTTCTCTGGTCAGTAGGAACCAAACATCATGAAGAACTCATCCCATTCTGGTTATCACTTAATGGGCCCAGTATGGATTAAACTGGGACACATTATTTTGCTGATGGGTCAGAAATCTACATGCAACAATGGTAGTATTTGGGTAAATGTCCTTTGACCATTGTGACCTCAACTAAACCCTACTGGTAGCCATCTGCAAGCTTCTGATTGTATCTCTGACCTCCTCCTGACAGAACTGGTGTAGTTAAACTAATTTTTTGGACTTTCTGACATAGACTGGCTTCTTCATCACATTCCAGAGGTTCTTGAAGGGGTTCAGGTCAGGACATCGGGCAGGTTAACACCCCATTTATAGCCAGATTTAGCCATTTCTTTGCTACTTTTGATGTTTGTTTGGAGTCATTGTCTTGTTGAAACAGACCAAACCTTCTGGCTGATGGTTTCTGGTTTTCTTGAAGAATGTGGCCATAATCTTCCTTCTTCGATATCTCATTTACTTGGTGTAAAAGTACCAGTTTCAATGGCAGAAAAAGCAGGCCCAGAGCATAATAGTACCACCACCATGCTCGGCAGTAGGTTTGGTGTTCTTTGGTGTTTCTGTTTGGATCTGAATTGACTCTTTAAAAAAATCAAGAACCATTCCAGGGTGTTTGTCCTGGTATCAGATCTGCCCTGTGTTGGTCCTACCTGGGTATACTCAGGCCCTGAGCGATCATCCCTCTCTCTCTACGGTGTCGTTCTTCTCTCTCCAGAGTCATTCGGATCTCTCTCTCCACTGCAGTCTCCGGTTCCTCCAGCGGGCTGCGGTACGACAAGTCATCCAGGCCCGAGTCCTCCGAACTGGGAGACATGGTGGAGGACAGAGGAGGCTCCCTGGACACAGGGGGTTGAACTTCCCTAGTAGAGGAAACCATGCTCAAGTTAGCATTAGCTAAACTAAAAACCAACACTGCACTATAGTTATGAAGTGTTTGTTTCCAATGCATGTAAAGTGGCATGCCCTAGAACAAAATTAACTGAGCAGCAGTAACTCTGATACTCTGATTCTTGTCTTGTTTGATTCATGTGGTGTTTTTATCGGCAACAAGGCCCTGCATCTAAACTTCAACAATGGAAGCTCCTGGCACACAACACTTTTCAGTCTTTTTTGTTTGAGCTTTTTGAGAAGACAATGTTTTGGTGCAGTTCTTTTAAGCTGCATAAATATTTTTAGCTTTTGAGTTTAAGACAAAGTTATCGTTAATATCCATTTCCTGAGGAAAGGTCTATTCATATTCTCCTTATGACATGTTTGCAAAACTAATTAACCAAAATGTTCAATTAGTTCAAAGGATAACACTAACAGGATTGCTTATACTCTCTATAGGGGCTAGTCAGTTACTGAAATCTGGTCCTTCAGTTGGTTCCACTGCTCAGGACTCAATGAGATACCCTTTTTTCCCCAGCTTCATCTCTCCATCTTGGTTCATCCAATACTCTCTGATGTCAATCAGGACTTTACCCTTGAAGTCTCTGACACTGACATATCTCATCCTTCCAATCTGGAACATGTTGTCGTCACCAAAATACCTGCCTATAATACTCTCTAAAGTGCCAGAACTTTGTGTGCTTCCTGTTTAAATGCAAAAGCATACCATAAATTACTAAACATGTTTTCAGCTAAAGACAGCACAGTCAAAGAACAGGTACCTGTGTTTGAGTCGGGGGCTTCGAGTCGGGGGATACAGGGAGGTGTGGGTTCCCTGGAAGCTCCCCTGAGCTCTCAGTCCCGGTTTGGGGATGGGCCGACCTTTCACCTCCTCTTCCATCTTCCTCCACTGCTGGCGGGCCAACAGGAAGTCCACATGCTCGGTGGAGACGTGTTCGCTGAGGGTGTCCTGGTGAACGCTGAAATCTGCAGGAACCTGATCCGAAAGATCAGACACTTAGAGCAGACATGAGAAAACAGACTTACAACACCATTTAGACAAACAACTAATAGACAGAGACGGAATAATTCCTAAAATTTTGTCAAGATCCTATTAAATTTACAAATAACCCCTCCATCTTTCCAAACCAGTCTTCCTTGAGAAAACCACCAGAAGAACAGACCAGCTTTAATGTAGCTGGTTGATTAATTAGTTGATATCTTATTGTACATTTCGTATATATCCCAAAGTTCTCTTGAGTCTACCCAAGTGAAAGTATATTTTAAGTCAGCTGTCAGGGCGTCTGTGTTGCACACTTCCATCACAAGGTGGCAGTGTTCAGCTTTCTCCATTTTTTATATGCATGTTTTGCAAATATTCACATAGTTTCACAGTTTTGTGATGTCATCTGTTAGTAATTTATCTAGATGGTTTGCTTTAGTTGCTGCTGGAGGTAAAGTCCTGCAATTCAGATGCAAATTGTTAATTGTTGTGGCAGTTCAGTTAGTCAGTCAGTTCTGTCAAAATGATTCTTACAATGCGCTGTTAAACCATGTTGGACATCAAATGTTAAACGGACTGCACTGCCAACTTTCTGTTTGCAATATAATTTTAAAAACTGAGATAATGGAGCCCTCTGCACAGGGTTGTACAGACAAAAGAGTCGACCAACAAATAAAAAAAGACCCAGAAAGATTAACACAACTCCTCTATCACCTCCACACAGCTGGCCAGAAACAGCGGGAAGTAGGTGAGATTGTGGGTTTTGGTAGGTGAATGGGCATTTTTATGTGTTTACATCATAAATATGGTGAAATATACAATCATAGAAGTACAAAGATGGTCTTTATTAAGGAGAGTGAAACCGTACTATCAAGAGCACTGATGCTGTATGCATGTTAGAAAAGGCCAGTAAGACGTGCATGAGAAGTCTGATAAGAAGCTTAGATACTGATGTTCTTTGAGCTCTCGTGTGTCTTTGGTAGGAGCCACTCTGTTGGCCTCAACATTCAAATTAGAAGATGTACAGAAGACTAAGATTGTGCAGAGTTTGACGATCAAACACAAAGTGGTGATGCAGCTCATGACAGGAAGTGAAACCTCATGGTGGGTAAAGACTCTTATTGAAGTTGATGCTTTCTGTCTGAGTCGACCTCCAGAGCAGTTTGGTTTGTTGTGGGCTCCCTAACCCTCTGCAGGTGGACTGTGTCACTATTATCTGGTGTCAGACTAATTCAGAAGTAACTGCGACCTGTGTGCCTGATTCTACAGGTTGCATGGCTTTAACCCTCCTGTTGTCTTCATTTATGGGAACCAAAAAATATTGTTTCCTTGTCTGAAAAAAATCCAAAAAATCAGCAAAAAAATTCTCCAAATTTCTGAAAATTTGCAAAACCTTTAGGAATAAAATTCCAATAATTCCTTAAAAGTTTCCCTTAAAAGTTTTATTTTAAAAAAATTCCCCTAATTTGCCAAGAAAATTCTTGTAAATATTTTCAAAATTTTTAAAAATATCTTCCCAAAAAATCCTAAAAATATCTAAAATGATTCTATATATATCAGTAAAACTTAATATTTTCTTTAAGAACATTCACAAAAAAATCAACCAAAATCCTGTGAATTTCACATTTTTAAGAATTTTTTTTAATATTTCTTTTTTTCCACCAAAAAATGTTCAAAGATTTCCCAAAAATGTTGAAAATGTGGACATCAGAAGTTTCACTGTGAAAATATATATTTTTTTTACCACATTTTCAAACTTTTAAACTGGTCAATTTGACCGGCAGGACGACACGAGGGTTAAGGTGAAGGTGAACGTACCCTCCTGTCCGGGTCGAGGGAGCTTGCTGTGGAACTGACTGATGGAGATCTCAGGAAGAGATCCCTCCTGGTCCTCATCTGCTCCTCATCATCCTTCCTCTCCTGCTCTCTCTGCTCCTCTCTCCTGGTTTCTCTTTCCTGCTTGTCGTCTCCTCTCACCTCCTTGTTCTCTAAACTATCAGGAAGCTCTCCTTCCACCTGGCTGGTGACATCACTGGGAGCGAAGGCCGCCCATTGGTCCTCACCTGCGTCGCTGTCCGAATACACGATGGCCAGCTCAGCTTGGAGGCAGTCGCTAAGGTGACCGTCGCTAAGGTGACCGTCGCTAAGGTGACCGTCGCTAAGGTCATCCCTGTTGCCGAGGTCATAGCTCCAGGCCTGCGAGGGATCCGGCGGCTCGGCTGATGAGCTGTCAGTGATGAAGAGGAGGTCTGAGAGAGTGTCGTCCTTCATCTCTCCCATCCATCCATCCTCTTCCTTCACGCCTCCTCTTTCTCCATCTTCTGTTTCCTCACTCCCTCCATCCTCTCCCTCTGTCGTCTTCCTCCCCTCATCTTCTCCGTCTACTTCCCTTCTCCTCCAGATGTCTGTTTCTCCCTTGTTTCCATCTTCTCCATCTACTTTCCCCCTTTCCTCATCTTCTATCTCTCCACTCCCTTCAACTTCTCCTTCTGTTTCTCCTCTCCCTTCTTCTTCTCCCTCTACTTCTCCTCTCCCTTCGTCCTCACCCTCCGTCTCCCCTCTCCCTCCATATCCTCCTGTCTCTCCTCCTCCATTCTCACCCCCTCTCTCTCTTCCCTTCTCTCCCATCTCAAAGACCAGATAGTCACACTCGTTTCCCTTTCCGTTTTCCTCCCCTGCAGCCTGTTCTTCCGCCCCACGGCCCTCTGGGTAATGGAGTTCCTCTTCTTCCAGACTGCGGCTGCTAAACAGGTTGTCTCTTTCCAGGTCTGTTAGCGGAGGTGAGGGGCTGATCTCCATGGTAACCGAATCCACCGGCGGTGCAGGAGTGGGAGAGTCGCTGACAGGGATGTTGTTGCCGGGGCTACCGTTGTCGTGGCTACCGTTGCCGTGGCTACCGTCTGTTAGCTCAGGGGTTGTCCTCCTTAGTCCCGCTGTAGCTCTCTGTGGAAACACACAGTTCTGATTTAGACTGACATGTTTCACACATGGTTCTTTATTTTATTGATAAATTAGCATACTTTATTATATATACTAGCTTTACATTACTTTATTGTCATATTTTTATGCCAGTAAAAGTAAAAAAAAAACTGGTGAAATATTTTCAGTAACTTGAAAAATATGCAGTTGTAATTATTTAAAGATTTGAGATACTTAAGCCCAAATTATGTGAAAAAATAACTGCATAAGATTTCCATTTTAGAAATATTTTTCACCCTCCTGTGGTCCTCATTTATGGGCACCAAAAAATATGGTTTCCTTCTCTGAAAAAAATCCAAAAGTTCAGCAGAAAAATTCCCCAAAATTCTGAAAATTTGAAAAACCTTCCGAAAATTCCAATAATTCCTTAAAAGTTTCTGTTAAAAGTTTTATTTTAAAATAAATCCCTCAAATTTGGCAAGAAAATTCTTGTAAATATTTTCAAAAAATTAGTAAAAATCTTCCAAAAAAATCCTAAAAATATCTAAAGTGATTCCATATATATCAGTAAAACTTCTAATATTTTCTTTAAGAACATTCACATAAAAATCAACCAAAATCCAGCGAAGTTTGCTGGATTTTGGTTGATGTTTTTGTGAATGTTCTTAAGAAGCATTCGTAACATTTCTTTTTTCCACCAAAAAAATGATCAAAAATTTCCCAAAAATGTTGAAAATGTGGACATCAGAAGTTTCACTGTGAAAATATATTTTTTTTCCCCACATTTTTAAACTTTAAAACGGGTCAATTTTGACCCACAGGACGATACGAGGGTTAAGATCAAAAAAGTCCTAAAAAATCCACAAACACTTACTTTTTACTAAATAATAACTCAGAAATTTGACTTAGCAGGTCAAATTGTTGACTTACCAAACATATTTTTGTTAAAAATCCTTATTGGCAATTTTTTATGCATTTATTTGATAGTGACATGAAGAGAGAGAAAATATGAAGGAAGAGAGCAGGGAAATGACTTATCCTTTAATACTGACCTTAGATCAGATCATTTTTAGTGAATAAATCAGATATTTGTCTCAGCATCTCAATACTTTAACTTTAAAAGTAAAAAAAAAAATCTGTTTATGTCTCATACTTTGGTTGCATTTCATCATACTTATTGTTTCAAGAATTAAATACTGAAATGCAGTTTAGTATTCTGAGCTGACTTAGTTTATAATGTGTCATAATTAAGACTCCGTGTCTCATATGAGTGCCTTAAACACTGAAAATGATCAATGACCATCTTGTCCTTTTTACTTTAAAGGTCAACATTTTGACTTCATATCTCAAAGACTTGACATCTAATCCGACAAATTTCAGTAAGTGAAATCGTTGACCCAGTGCAGACCTGGGCATGGTACGGCCCGCGGGCCACATCCGGCCCGCCGGATGACCCTGACTGGCCCGTATGAGGTCATTGGAAAATATTAAAAGTCAATGCAAATATATATCATCACAATGCATGCAAGCAATACGCCTGCACTGCTTTTATTTTGAAAGATCTGCTAAGGTACCGTTTTTTTGCCTTACGTTTTTTTTCGTACAAACTTTTGACTTGATGCAGGGGGGGAGGATGTCTGAAGGTTTGCTAGCTAAACTGCTAAAGCAGCAAGGATTTTTAAATTTTTTTTTTTTTACCAAAGTTCACATCAAGGGACGCAGCAGTCAAGACGAGTTTTCTAATATCCTACTAAATCGCCAAAAACAGTAAGCCATTCTCTGATGGAGAGTTTATAAAAGAATGTCTGGTGGACTCTGCAGCGTTTATATGCCTGGAGAAGAAAGGAGCGTTCGTTAATGTGACCCTTTGGAGGCGAACCGTAACGAGGCGGGCGGAGAGCATCGCCGAAAATCTGGAGCTTCAGCTGCACAACAAAGTGGACGATTTTGACGTTTTGTCCTTGGCTCTGGACGAGAGCTGTGATGTCCGTGACACAGCCCAGTTACTCATCTTTGTACGTGGACTAACAAAAACCTTTGAGATGACGGAGGAGCTGGCAGCTGTGCAGCCAATGAAGGGAACCACGACGGTGAGTGATTTGTTCACTGAGGTAAATACACGCATGAACAAGCTGGGACTAAAATGGGAGAGTTTGGTTGGTGTTACAACTGATGGCTGTCCAAATTTGACAGGGAAAAATGTTGGACTTTTGAAACGGATGCAAGATAAAGTGACTGAAATAAACCCAGAACAGAAACTGATATTTTTGCATTGTATTATACATCAGGAGGTGCTGTGTAAGTCAGTGCTAAAAATCAACCACGTGACTGATGTTGTAGCTAAAGTAGTTAACTTCATCAGGGCAAGAGCATTGAATTACAGTTTGTTGTCTTTTTGGAGGAGATGATAGTGAACATGGTGACCTTGGTTACCAGACAGCTGTCAGATGGATCAGCCTGGACAAGATGCTTAAACGAGTTTGGTATCTGAGAGCAGAGATTGAAAAGTTTTGTGAGAAGAAAGGCAGAGACATCACAGAGCTCTCAGATGCAGACTGGATATCAGACCTTGCTTTTGCTGTTGATGTGACTGCACTAATGAATGAACTAAATACCAAGCTGCAAGGCAAGGGCCTCTTTACACATGAACTGTACAGCCTGGTGATCACTTTTATGAGAAAGCTGAAGTTTCTCTCAAGCCACTTGGAGGGCAACATTCTCACCCACATGCCCACACTGAAGGAAGTCACACCATCAAAAATATCTACAACTCAATAGGCAGCAATCATAGTTTAAATGAAAAAACAAAGTCTTTCATTAAATAGTTGTGTTCTATGTTCCACATTTTCATTATATCATTGTATTGTTTCATTTACTGTTTTTATTGAGAGATATATTGAGCAGAGCTGTAAGTGTACTGGTCCGGCCCTTAACAACCGTCAGAGTTTCTCATGTGGCCCCGTATGAAAATTAATTGCCCACCCCTGACCTAGTGCCTTCCAGTTTCTTCTTAAAGCTGCACTAATCAGTGTTGTTGTGTTGACAACAAAGCGAAAAGACTTTAAAAGGTGTCACTCAGAGTGAATAACCCTAAAGACAATCAACCCAACGGTGCAGCTCCTCAACTCTACGGACCATTTAGTGTCTTTCAGCTGTTTGCTTTGCAACAATTTTGCCGTTTTGGTTAAACCTAGTGCCATTTCTATCTCCAGGAACCTGCAGCCAAAGTTAGCAAAAAGCTGAAGAACAAGCTGCTGGAAACCAAAACAGAGCCAAAAAGAGCAAATATTAGACACTTCAACAACCTATTAGACAACATAAATGTAAAGTAAGCGATCTACACTTACTTCTATGCAGTATAATGTGGCATACGTAGATATAGAAGTGCTTAATGATGACTGGATGTTTTTACATTAATAACTACAGTACACACTCACAGCAGAGCGGATTAAAACTCTCTACTTTCCCTATAAGTGTTTGATGAAGTCAAACCTTCACAGCGTTGCCATGGCGCCGCTGCGTTGGCTGTGAGTGGGCTTGCAGTTTATGGTGGTCTGTCGTTCCAGGCATGTGCTGGTGACAGGCGGGAGGCGTTGCCATGGTAACACTAAGTATAGATGCAGAGGCAGGCGAGCTGCTGAAGTCAGACCAGTTCAGTCACATGTTCTGCAACGATTCTTCCGAGACTGAATGTGTCTGACATCTTAAATTAACTTCTTTAGCTGCAGCACTGGAGGAATGAAGGTCTGACAACTAAAATGTGAAAATATGAAAATGATACAACTTAGGATGTGAAATGATTAGGAAGCACATTAGAGCATCAGAGGATGTAATGTGACTGGATCTCTGACATACATGCATCCCATGAATGTGTGTCAACAGAAACACTGAATTAGTGCCAAAGCAGCTTTAAGTTTCCAGCAGCTTCCTCTGTGCAGTTTTTAGACTTTCTATGTGGACTGATGCATTTTTTATGCAGCGCTTGACTGGTTTCTAAAAGAACAAACTAATAGGACCGCAGCATTGTTTGCTGTTGGATGAAGGAGTCTGAATACATTAAGTCATTTTCTATTTTTACTCTCGAAGTGAAATCTTCACAGTCCGATTTGAGTTTTCCTGTTTCAGCTGTAGTCTGCTTCTTTTCCCAGGAACCATTCTTTCAGATCATCGAAACATCACTTTAGCACCTCACAGCTGAAACTAAAGAGGAAAAATTCATTGTGTTCTATAAATTTAATATCCTTGGCAGTAAAACCTAATTTCAATAAACTGTGACATGATGAGACTGAAAGGGTGTTTTCTTTTTCCTGGAATAAACTTAATTTCAAGCACATTGCACAGCAGACGATTAACAGTTTCAACCATTTATCCACTACATTTAGCTCACGGTTTATCCATTGTGTTTAACTGCTTTAACCGTTGTTCCACTACTTCAAGCCTTTTCACCATTCATCCATAACATTTAGGTCATTATTTAAATTATTTATCCACCATTGTTAGCCTTTTCTCCATGTATCCTGAGCTTTTAGCAGCTTTTCACCATTTACCAACTGCTTAAACTTTTAGCTAATGGTTTCAAGTTGTTAGCCACAGCTTTGTGATCAGTTTCGACATTTTATCAACTACTTTTAACTGCCATTTCAACCATTTATCCATTAGACTTTCAATTTCAATTATTTATTGTTTACTATTCAGGTTTGTCTCGTTCAGCTATTAATTCATTGCCTTTTTCACAATTTATTTACAACCTTTTGCTCATTATTTCAACCATTTATCCACTACCTTTACCGACATTTTTACCATTTAATGGCTATCCACTACTTTTAGCTAACAGTTTTAAGTTTTATCTGTCTATTCTAACCATTTATTGACTACTAGTTAGTTCTTTCAATCATCTATCTCTTACTGTTTGGCTTTTTCACCATTTATCCATCCCTTCTAGCTTGTTTCAGCCATTCATTATTTTGTCATCTGTTAACACATCTTTATTACTTATGTTGCACTTTTAAATCTGTGGATGTTCTCAGTCATCCAGGTCATGATAAGTCTCATGCAAGCATAAGTTATGGCAACTGGACTAACCTCGTGTGAGTCGAAAACGTTTCACCTCTCATCCAAGAGGCTTCTTCAGTTCTGAAAGCCTGGTGGGGAGTACCAGATATTTATCCACCAGGAGGGTGGTGGCAAAAACAAGTGGACAAAGACCCGAAACCAATAGACTCGTTAGGTGTTAATGTGAGTCGTTAGCCTTTGATGGGCGGTCGTTACCCCTCCCAGCCCTCTAGGAGGGTGGTTGGAGGTCACCTGACTGCAGGTGGGACAGATGGCTGCACCTCCTTGGGAGGGCTCTAAGAACGGCGTTGTAAGTGGGAGACAAGTGGTGTCTGAGGCCCCCTCCTCTGTTCAAAGATGGCCGTTCTAGTTTGACATGAATGGCTTCTTTTACCCCTCTCTCAAACCATCTGTCCTCTCTGGCTAGAATGCGCACCTTGTGGTCATCAAAGGAGTGCCCCTTCTCCTTGAGGTGGAGGTGGACTGCTGAGTCCTGGCCTGTGGTCGTGGCCCTCCTGTGTTGTGCCATGCGCTTGTGTAATGGCTGCTTAGTCTCTCCAATGTACAGGTCAGAGCATTCCTCATTGCACTGCACTGCGTACACCACATTGCTCTGTTTCTCCCTTGGAATTTTGTCCTTGGGATGGACCAGCTTTTGCCTCAGAGTGTTGCTGGGCTTGAAGTGTACTGGGATCTGGTGGGTGTTAAAGATCCTCCTGAGTTTCTCTGAAATTCCTGCCACATAGGGGATGACAATGTTGTTTCTCTTTTTGTGGTCCTCGTCTTTCTTATCCTCCCTGCGCTTTTTTGCTGTTTTGATAAAAGCCCAGTTTGGATAGCCACAAGTTTGAAGAGCAGAGTGAATATGTTTGTGTTCCCTTCTTTTTCCATCCGCTTCTGATGGGATGTTCTGTGCTCTGTGCTTTAAGGTACGGATCACCCCCAACTTGTGTTCTAGTGGGTGGTGTGAATCAAACAGGAGGTACTGGTCTGTGTGAGTGGGTTTTCTGTAGACCTCAATGTTGAGTTCCCCATTGGTTTCAATGCGTACCACGCAATCTAGAAACGCCAGACAGTTGTCTTGGACATCCTCTCTTGTGAACTTGATGTTTTTATCCACCGAGTTGAGGTGTTCTGTGAAAGGTTCGACCTCACCCTTCCTGATGGTGACCCATGTGTCATCCACATATCTGAACCAGTGCCTCGGGGAGTGGCCACTGAATGTTCTCAGTGCCACAATCTCCATTTCTTCCATGTACAGGTTAGCTACAATGGGGGATACAGGGGATCCCATGGCACAGCCGTGTTTTTGCCTGTAGAAACCGTTGTTGTACTGGAAATAAGTGGTGCTGAGGCAAGGGTTAAGGAGGTCACACACCTGTTCGGGGGAGAGGTTGGTCCTCTCAGACAGAGAGTTGTCAAGCAACAGTTTTCTCTTTACTGTCTGTATTGCATCTCCAGTGGGAATGCAGGTAAAAAGCGAAGTCACGTCATATGAAACCATAGTTTCCTCAGGGTCTAAGCTGATTTTTCTGACCTTGTTTGTAAAGTCCATCGAGTTCCTTATGTGGTGGGGGGTGTCCCCCACCAATGGGGAAAGGATGGTGGCAAGATACTTAGCAATGTTGTATGTCACAGAGTTGATGCTGCTTACAATTGGTCTCAGAGGGGCGCCTTCTTTGTGAATTTTTGGCAGCCCGTATATGCAAGGGATAGCATCGCCTGGATAGAGTTTGTAGTACAGGGCCCGGTCGATGATCTGACCTTTCTCCAGTTTTTGCAGGCAGTTAACCACTTTGATGTTTATGTTGCACTTTTGTTTTTAACTGTTTCTCCATAACTTTAAGCTCATTGTCAAGACTTTTAAGTTCACATGGTACATTTTTATACTCTCAGTCCTAATACAGGCATCCTGGTCTACTAATTGCTTTAACAAAATGAGACTTTAAGTACGGATGAACTATTCTTTCATGTATTCCCTGGCTAATACCGAACAAGGATCACAAATTCTACCAAAATGACAAAACAGATTGTTTGCAATTTGTGAAGAAAACAACCCATATGTGATTGTGGTTTTCCTGGAAAACAGAGACTTTCAGCTGCTAAAACTACTTTTTTATGATTTGAAGAGAGAGCAGGAGAAAGAACGCAAACTGCAGTCTCTGGATTTGTGAAATGATGTTGTATACTGAGACTAAATGTAGCTGAAACAGTAAATAATGTATACAGGATTCAAGCTGCTTACATGCTGGATAACAGCATTTAATCCAAAGCTGTACATTAAGCATCATTATGCGTCAAAACTCACTCCTAAATCACCATTCACATCCCCATGTATTTCAGGTATTCAATCTGCTAAAGAAAAGTGAGTAAATGGAGATTTCGGGGGGTTATGAGTCATCGTTTTCCATCATCGCTGGCAGCTGAATGACTTGCACAACTCTAATTTGTGCCTCGGTGAAGTATAACACATTCAATGGTGGGATTGTTGGAAAAATGTACATCCACATGCTGCGAATATGGCTTTTTAAAATCTTCACAATTTACACACAAGTAAAACGGGACAAATTTCAGACACAGTCTTTTAGATCACAATCATCTGTGCAGCTTCCCTCCTCCTCTGCTGCTCATTCCATCATGCAGTTATGTAAATATGGATATTAGTGATCATCCTCTCTCAGTGCATCAGTGAGTCTTAGGGTTTCAAAGTTCAATCAGACGGTGTGAATAAGTCAGGAAAAATTCATGACTGGAATCAAATGAATCTCATCCTCTTCCTTGTTAAAACAAATGGGAAGTTCAGTTTGCTGTGGCTCCTGTACCACACTGACAGTCATGGAAAAATATTACAACATCCTTGTTTTCTTCAATTTCTTGCTCATTTTGATGCCTGGTACCACTGAAGGTTTATTACCTGAAGAATACAATGAAAACTCTTTCCTGCCTCCAATGACTGGATTTTCCAACAAGACAAGGTCAGTTAAAGCCTGGATGGAGAACCAGAACATTGGAACCATGCCTTGGCTGCTCAATCACCAGATCTAAATCCAACTGAAAACCTGTGGAAAATCATCAAATGCTAAATGGAGAACCACAAGCCCAAAAACAAAGCAGATTAGTTAGAATGAGTGCAACAGGAATGGGCTGCTGTGACAGCAGAACAATGTCAGAAGCTGGTGGAGAACATCCAAGACGCATGACTGTAGTCATCAGAAACAATGGTTATGAATCAGTACTAACTCCTGTGTGGATCAAGGGACTAAAACAGACAGAAAAGAAAACATGGAATCCTAAAAGCTGTTTTTGGCAGAACAATGTCATAGCTACTGATGATTGATTATTATCAAGAAAACCATGGAAAATATCTGATATCAGCTCTGAAATTAAACTCTGATGAGCTGTTTTTGTTGTTGTCATTATATTTGTCCAAGCAAATGTACCTTTAGTGGTACCAGCATTAAAATGAAGAAGAAACTGAAGAAAACAAGGTGGTGATAATTTTTCCATGACTGTATCTGCCAGGCTCAATCTGTCCTCATGGCTGCTGCCCAGAATTTATTTCTGGATCAAAAAGTGAGCTCAGAGAATATGGCCTCTCTTTGTGATATCACTGTTTAGTTCTGCAAACGTGGCAAATAATTACCAGCATGTAAGTGGCCTTTTTCACAGCAGACACTTGTCATAGCATGAAAATCACAATCATTGTTCTGTTCTATTTCATTTTGTTATAAAACATGACATGCACAAAACATGAACAAGAGCCCTGAGACCGACACACTGATCACAATACAGAAATTACTCCGCCAAGGAATGCCACGCAATTGACGTCTGTCTGTCTGTCTGTCTGTCTGTCTCTGTCTGTCTGTCTGTCTGTCTGTCCGTCCGTCTCTCAGCAACATTCCTCTAGAACAGACTAACGGATATGGATGAAATTTTCAGGGAAGATCAGAAATGACACAAGGACCAAGTGATTAGATTCTGGCAGTGATGCAGCTTATAGTCTGGATCCACGGATTGGTTTTTGTATCATTGCCAGATAGCGGCATGGTGTCACTGTAACCATGACAACCAGTGAACACTACGTCAGCTGATTGTGATCCTACTACAAATCCACCACTGAGGACTTATCAGGACTTATCCATCAGAAATGATCCAAGGAACAACTGATTAAATTGTGGGGATGTTTCTGAGTCCCATCAATTCCTGTCACCTGCTACATATTTAGGTCACGTGATCCGGTATCCATACATAACGTACACATGCAGAACACACGCCTGTGCTCAGGTTATTGTGTTTGTGGGTTCATCTATATTAAATGGACACATTCTATAGTGATTTCTGACCATCAATAACTAATAAAAAAAAATGCTGCATTTCTCCATATGGAGGAATGAGCAGCCTTGGCGGAGGACTGAGTGCTTTTCTTGTTAACAATGTTTTTACACTGTAAAAAAAACATTGTTTAAAAAAATGAAAATCTGACAGCAAGTAAAACTGGAAAAAAATAGTGGAATACAGTGACACTGAAAAACTGGAAAAACAATGAAAACAGCAGAAAATAACTGGAATATAGTGAATTTTTTTGGCTGATTTAAATACAGTAAAAAAGGGTGCAATTGTACAGCGAAACAAACCCAATAACAAATTACTGTTAATTTTTTTATTACGATTAACACATACATAACACTGTTTAATCTGTAATTTGACAAGATATTACCTGTAATTTCAGAAAACAGGAAAAATAAACTGTAAAATAACAGCTTAAAGAATTATTATTATATTTAACATTTTTTAGGTCCTGTAATAATTTAATATTAGATATTAATCATAAATCATAATTTTCCTTTCGTATAATGGCAATTATCTGTAAAATAATATTTTTTTTCTTTTTTACTGGTTGAAGTACAATAATAAATGGTGTTACTTCATGGTCAAACACTAAATAAACAAAATACCAGATTTAAAAAAAAAAAAAATGGTTAACATGTAAATCAGTAATTTTTTTCCTGTGATTTTACTAGTTATTGTCTGTAATTTTACCAAAACAGGAAATAAAAATACAGTCCAAGTCTCCACCGCAGCAGAGAGCCATTGGAGAGTTGCTGCTGTTGCCTGAAACTGCCCAAAAATCTCTTTATTTGTCATCCTGCCAGTTGGAGATTTTCAGAACATGTGGCCGTCGAAACAGATCTCAGATGATTAATTTATCCGGCCATCAGTCCGGACTAGTTAAGAATAAATAAAGAAATAATCCAGTGGTGCATTTGCTTCATTTAGGTACGCTAGACTAAACATCTGTCTGACTTTCATATCCCCTGGAAGAGCAACCTAAAGCTGTCTGTGCAGCTTCATGCTTCTTGATGCTTTATTTTAAATCCGGGGTCGTAAGTGTTCTGGACCAGTAAAATTACAGCATAATAACCCATAAATCATGACATGTTTTCGTGCAAAAAAGTATGTTCTTAAAATATTCGCATTTAATGAACAAAACATTATGAACAACATGAAGTTTCTTCAGAAAAATTAATTCAATTTCAGCCAAATTCAGCCTCCGTTTATCATTTCCACATTACAACTTGCAGATCACAGAGTGTCTACAAAGGAACACAACATTTAGCCATGATCAGAACAACAATAGTCGGACAACAAAAGACAAAAAACAAGACAAAATATTACAAAAATGAGACACAAAATGACAACAACCAGAACAAAACAACAAAAAATGAGACAAACGACACGAAACAAAACAGAAAAGAGATGAAAAATTCGGCAAAAAAATGGACAAACTACAAAAACGAGACAAAAAATTACAAGCAAGACATAAAAACAAAATGATACACAAAACAATGAATAAAGCAAAACACAAAATGAGAAAAAGACAAAAAACACAAGCGTGACAGAAAGGACACACAAAACGACAAAAGTGAGACAAAAAATAACAAAAACCACAAAAACAAAAAAAAATTACAAAAATGACACACAAAGCCACAAAAGAACAATGAACAATGTAGTATTTTACTTTCTGATCAAAACAACTTGTCATGGTCTAGAAGTGATTTTAAATTTATAGTTTTACTAATTTACAATCTGCAGTTAATGTCTTCTCTGGAATTTTTACACTTTGAGGGCCGGATTGGACCCTCTGGAGGACCACTTTTGGCCCACGGGCCTCAGGTTGGACACTCCTGGGTAAATGTTATCTGTTGACCACAGTCAAATACAATGATTTCTGATACAGTGACCACATGCTTCCCCATGAAGCTAAAACCAGGTCAGTGCTTCTGTGCACATTGAATCTGTCAGTCGGTGAAGGCAGCTCTAACTGGTAACGACATTCAGACCAGAGCAGAATTATTCGTCCTGCAGCAGTTTTCAGCTCTAATCCGTGTTTCTGATCACTGCCTGCCTGGATTTGAACCAGCGACCTTTCAGATTACTGCTGGACCTCGCTGACCATGGTCAACTTGTAAAACTTCCCGCTTCCCAAAGCCAGTTTTGGTATGGAAATAAATGACGATAAGTAAATTCACCTTTTGGCGTAAACCCTGACGTCCGACCCCACCTAGCAACCAGCTGGAGGGTCATTACAGGATTACAACTGCAGCCGTTGTGTTTCATCAGGAATAAGCTTAAACCTCATCAGGGAGCGCTCAGCTAGTCATATTCTGATATTCTAACACTAAAATTATGTTCCGCAAATAATGTTCTGCACTCTGAAAATGAAGTTTTTTTAAAAACAGGTTTTAACAATAATTTTTGTTTTTTGTTTTAAAGATGCTTCTTGTTTCATTAAATTACAAATAATATCTCAAAAAATGACAGAAAATACTGTCCTCGTCAAATATTTGTATTTTTAGAAATGGTGATTTGTTCTTTTACAGTATTTGACTGTTAAATTATACTGTTACTGTATTTAAATCTGCAAAGCAATATTTTACAGATGTGCTATTATTAAAAAATATGCATATTAAGGATTTTCAAAACGGAAATTAGGTTTTTCAGATGCTCATTGTTTTGTTAAATTACAGGTAATATCAAGTAAAATCCTAAATAAAAATATTTATATATATAAAAAAGTATTATATATACACACACACACACACACACACACACACACACACACACACACACACACACACACACACACACACACACACACACACATATATATACCACAAATGGCAATTTGTTGTTTTATAAAGTTTCACTGGAAAATTACACTTTTTTTTCTTTTACTGTACTTAAATCAGGAAATGATATCATTTTATAGATTTTTACCATTATTTAATATAAATATATGTATATGTTAAGAATTTTAAAATAGTAAATAATTTAAGCTATTATTTTACAGATTATCCTTGATTTGTTCCAGTTAAATTACAGAAAATATCCAATAAAATCACTGAAAAAATGATTATTGATCTACAATTTAAAATTAAATAAGACAGGAAAAAATTATAAATAAATTATAGTTAGAATTTATGTATATATACATAAATAATAGATTAATATAAATCATCAAAAATCTGCATCAAAATGATGTATTTCTACAAATTATAGTTCCTTCTGTTACATTTCACTGTGCAGTTTAACAATTATTTACTGTACTTAAATCAGCAAGAAACACATTATTTTAAAGATATCTGCCATTATTTGAAAGTAAAATTATGTATATCCAGGATTTTATTTAAAAATCACTGTTATTTTCAGATATTCCCTGTATTATTATTTTACAAAAAAACAAATTGTAAAATCATAGATAAAAAGCATTATTTACATGTTAACTATAAAAAACAGGCATGCGGTGTGAATACCATCCACATCAAAATTAAATGATAGTTTGTTATTTAACAAATTTTAAAAATAAATAAAAATACACTATTTTTTATTGTATATAAATAAGCAAAAAATATAATTAATTTTACAGATATTTACCTCTAAAAACATTCTCTTGTGAAACTACAGAAAATATCTAGTAAAATCACAGGTTAAACAAAAGCAGATTTTTTTTGTTGACTGTAAAAAAAACTGTAAAAATTGTACACAGTTTTTTTTTTTTTTTTTTTACAAAGCGTGATCCTAAACTTATACCGTTGTGTGCATTTAAAGCAGCTAAAATATCTTCATTTAACAGACATCTGCTGCTATTTTCACTGTTTACAACCTTTTTTCTGCCGCTGGGTTTGGTCATGTTCTCTCCTGTCCTTTATCGTTCCGGTAATAAATCTGCTGCTGTATTTCCTCCTGATTTATTCCGTTAACCGGAGCAGCACCGAGCCCGGGATGTTATATAAGCAGCATCCTGGAACCGGGAACGGAACCAGAATCGTGACAGCTAAGCGCGAGTACCGGAGCCGAGAAAAACCGTGCGAGCAAAGCTAGAGTGTCACGCATTAAGACAACAATTAAAAAAAAAACAAAACAAAACCAAAAACTACAAAATATCCCAAATCTGCCCCCTGAGGGAGGAAGAAGAGGAGGAGGAGGAGGAGGAGGTGTCGGCTCGGGATGAAACGGTCTCCGGTTCATCATCAGCCCCCGCGGGTCTCCGGCTCGGTTCGGCTCGGCTCGGCTCGGCTCGGTTCGGTACCTACCAGCAGCTTCCAGCAGAGCAGCCAGAACGAGATCATCTCCAGGCGGCCGCGGCGCGCGCATTCCTCTCCTCTCCCTGACGGTAGAGCGAGCAGCCAGGCGGCCACCCGGCGGCGCGAGGACGGACGCATGCGGCAACTGACGGCTGGGCGCGTGGAAGTGAGAGAGAGAGAGAGAGAGAGAGAGAGAGAGAGAGAGAAACAGACAGAGAGAGAGGGTCGAGCTGCTGCTGAGGCCGTGAATTACAGCAGAAGAGAGGAATCATCTGTATTGGCAGGATGTTGTTCACCTCATCTCTGTTCTATCTCTACCTCCCTCTATCTCCCTCCCTCTATCTCTACCTCTCTCTATCTCTACCTCTATCTCTACCTCTCTCTATCTCTACCTCTATCTCTACCTCTCTCTATCTCTACCTCTATCTCTACCTCCCTCTATCTCCCTCCCTCTATCTCTACCTCTCTCTATCTCTACCTCTATCTCTACCTCCCTCTATCTCTACCTCTATCTCTACCTCTCTCTATCTCTACCTCTATCTCTACCTCCCTCTATCTCTACCTCTATCTCTACCTCCCTCTATCTCTACCTCTACCTCCCTCTATCTCTACCTCTATCTCTACCTCCCTCTATCTCTACCTCTACCTCCCTCTATCTCTACCTCTATCTCTACCTCTCTCTATCTCTACCTCTATCTCTACCTCTATCTCTACCTCCCTCTATCTCTACCTCTATCTCTACCTCCCTCTATCTCTACCTCTACCTCCCTCTATCTCTACCTCTATCTCTACCTCCCTCTATCTCTACCTCCCTCTATCTCTACCTCCCTCTATCTCTACCTCTACCTCTATCTCTACCTCTCTCTATCTCTACCTCTATCTCTACCTCTATCTATACCTCTACCTCTATCTCTACCTCTCTCTATCTCTACCTCTACCTCTATCTCTACCTCTCTCTCTACCTCTATCTCTACCTCTCTCTATCTCTACCTCTATCTCTACCTCTATCTCTACCTCTCTCTATCTCTACCTCTATCTCTACCTCTATCTCTACCTCTCTCTATCTCTACCTCTATCTCTACCTCTCTCTATCTCTACATCTATCTCTACCTCTATCTCTACCTCTCTTTATCTCTACCTCTATCTCTACCTCTATCTCTACCTCTATCTCTACCTCTCTCTATCTCTACCTCTATCTCTACCTCTCTCTATCTCTACATCTATCTCTACCTCTATCTCTACCTCTCTTTATCTCTACCTCTATCTCTACCTCTCTCTATCTCTACATCTATCTCTACCTCTATCTCTACCTCTCTTTATCTCTACCTCTATCTCTACCTCTCTCTATCTCTGCCTCTCTCTATCACTGCACCCCCTCTTCCTTCCTTCCCGCCCTCCAGGTTCCAACATCCTAATCAAAGCAAGTGGGCTAGGCCTATAGGGATGGAACTTTCACTGAAGTCACGCTTTGATTGGATGCATCGTGGTGATATCATTATTTTGTAGGGGACAGAAGCTCCCTGAAGAAGAAGCTGTCCTTATTTTCTAGTACAATATGGACATAAATAAATCAGACTACAGCCTTCATGGGATCTTTCTGCATGGAGTCTCCATGTTCTCCTGTACATGTGAGGGTTTCCTTCCACAGTCCAGAAACATGCTCAGGTTAACACCTTGACACCTATTATCATTAATTCTCATCATACCACTTTAATTCAGACTGCAGATAGCGTATCCATTCGTCCAGTGCCAGTTTGTGCATATTCAATACGTACCTGGAACCTTTTAAAGCGCTGGTTTCTGGTAGGACCGGTCGGAGTGGGACCTATTTATTATAGATGTGTAATTATTATTATTATTATTATATGTCTATGTATCTATGCTCTATGTGTAAGAGATAAATTATACTATCTACACTTATTTTAGCATCAGCTGGAAAGCAAAAACACACAAAACAAATTAATTTTAAAAATGTAATTGTAAATAAATTCAGGCATCAAGCGGTTAATATGTCCAGGTGTGATTGTTTGTCTCTATGTGTCCAGGTGTGATTGTTTGTCTCTATGTGTCCAGGTGTGATTGTTTGTCTCTTTGTGTCCAGGTGTGATTGTTTGTCTCTTTGTGTCCAGGTGTGATTGTTTGTCTCTATGTGTCCAGGTGTGATTGTTTGTCTCTATGTGTCCAGGTGTGATTGTTTGTCTCTTTGTGTCCAGGTGTGATTGTATGTCTCTATGTGTCCAGGTGTGATTGTTTGTCTCTTTGTGTCCAGGTGTGATTGTTTGTAAATGTTGAGAATAAATTTACTGTACTATTCAGCAAGGCTCATGAAGGATCACAGGGAGTGTGGGTCTTATAGAGCACTTGTAGTGGTCAGCCTCTGGAGTTCGACATCATAGCGTATGGCTTAATCAAGGCAAACCTGCAGCCGTGATAGGCCAGAAATCATAAAGATCGTCATGAGTGATAAATACTGCTAAGTCACAATGATCTGGAAATAGCATCGAGTGACAGGCAGAGGTTAGAATGGTGGAAACGACTGTAGAAACGACTGCAGTTAATGGATGTTCATGAGCAGTAAAAGATGACAGTCGCTCACGATTGACTTTTTCCATTCTGAGGTCAACACCCAGCAGCTTTCCTCTCTCTTTTCGCTGGTTTGTAACTATAGGACAGATCCACTACGATGCATAGATGCATTCTATAATGCCCTTTCCCAGTATGTCTGTGAGCTTATGAGCCACAGCTGGCCTCACAAAGAGCAGAAGCCTCCTCAGTTCCTAATGTCCTGGAACAGCATCTGCCTTCAGTTGGATTTCGTACACAAATCCTTTTGTACACAAAATCTCCTGAGTCTCCAGTGTAGTCTGTGGTGTTGTGGTTGGTCCTCTAAGTGCCCTTTGCACAGATACAGTCATGGAAAAAAATGATTAGACCACCTTTGTTTTCTTCAATTTCTTGCTCATTTTAATGCTGGTGCCACTAAAGGTTTATTACCTGAAGGGTACAATGAAAACTCTTTCCTGCCTCCAATGACTGGATTGGGTTCTGTAAAGCGTCTTGAGACAATTAGACTGTAATTGGCACTATATAAATAAAATTGAATTGGATTTTCCAGCAAGACAAGGTCAGTTAAAGCCTGGATGGAGAACCAGAACATTGGAACCATGCCTTGGCTGCTCAATTACCAGATCTAAATCCATCTGAAAACCTGTGGAAAATCATCAAATAAATGGAGAACCACAAGCCCAAAAACAAAGCAGATTAGTTAGAATGAGTGCAACAGGAATGGGCTGCTGTGACAGCAGAACAATGTCAGAAGCTGGTGGAGAACATCCAAGACGCATGACTGTAGTCATCAGAAACAATGGTTATGAATCAGTACTAACTCCTGTGTGGATCATGGGACTAAAACAGACAGAAAAGAAAACATGGAATCCTAAAAGCTGTTTCTGGCAGAACAATGCCATAGCTACTGATGGAAGAACTGAAGAGATTTTGGTTATTATCAAGAAAACCATGGAAAATGTCTGATACCAGCTCTGAAATTAAACTCTGATGAGCTATTTTTGTTGCTATCATTATATTTGTCCAAACGAATGTACCTTTAGTGGTACCAGCATTAAAGTGAACAAGAAACTGAAGAAAACAAGGTGGTCTAATCGTTTTTTCCATGACTGTATAAGATTATTAGGGCCAGCAACAGCAACAAATTTGGCATACTTTCCAACACTGGAATATGAAAATGAGGGAAATTTCTAACTGCCTCATCCCCCGCCAAAGGCGACAGTGATTGAATCGAAGAAAAACAAACAAATCCGAGTGTTTTTCCCACTATAGAGGAATGATAGTGAAGTACAGGTTATGTACAACAGAATGTGCTGGAAAAGCAGCACCACATGGATAATTACCATGCAGTTGTCAAACATTTTTAATGAAGTTGGGAAAGGAATAACTGAGATGTGTCATGAAAGTATTACCATAGCACAGACATGGTCATCCTCATCGGCAAAATGCAAAATCCTCCTCTTGTAAAAGATAAAACTACCAGAGACTGAAGACTTGTGCACTGTGCATCACATCAGCTTCATTCTTTATGTCACTGATGTGTCTCTCACCAGCTAATTTATAACTGCTTCCATGACAGCCTTATGTCTTCTGTTTAGATTGTCGTTGTGGGGCAGATTGTCTTCACTTTTTCCTGTGGGGATGCCCACACAGTCAGACCCTTCTGCTTCATCAATACCTTTTCCCACCATCTAAACCTATTGCTGCTGTTGCGTTCCCTGCAGAAGTGATGGCTGAAATGAAATGACCCTGCTGGCGTCAGATTCGTGACCTTCAGCATCGACTGACAGACTCTTATGTCATCTGTTTGTGAGTGTTTGTGGAAGAGATTTGGTGAGGTGAAGTCTGCACAACAGATCACATCTGCCCAAATGGAAGCACATCAGAGGACTCCCACTGAGAGTCCACCAGCTAGAATAAGAACTACAGCTTGGAAAGAGATACAGACAGACAGGTAAACAGAAAGAGAGGGAGAAAGACAGGAATAAGACAGGAATGCTGTGAAACAATCGTTGCTTGGGTGTAAACTATCAGCATAAAACAGTATCTTCTGTCAAGACGTAGAAATATATCATTCCTTTACAAGTCCAGTAATTATTGATCAACGCTGCAATGATTCTGATTTTCAGGTTTTTATTTATCAAAGCACTACTGATTTATAAGAAACAAGACATCGTGAGCTTGGCTTGAGACCACAGCATCCAAACTGCCCGTGTTCAGTTTAGTTCTGCATTAGAATTGTACCATTTCAGAAGATGTTTCATTGGATGAAGTCGCCAAAAATGAATGAAACCAAAAATTAGTGAGCTAACAGCAAATTTAAGATGTTTTTTAGACATTTTGTGAAGTCTGTTTTAGGTCATCTTGTCTTTTCTTTGTCTATAAACCTCTTACAAATAGGCCATCCTACAATCAGCACATTGGCCTTATTCCATTTTCTTGAACGGTTCTGTAAAATAAGGTGCACTCTTCGGTGTATTAGTTTGTTTCAGATTTGGTATTTTACCAGTGACATTGTGTTGCTCAATTTTAGTTGTTTTTTGTTACTCGGCATCTGATGATGAACCTTTCATCAATAGCAATAAGAGAATTAATCAGTAGGAATGCTCAACAGTTTGACTGAAATGCAGTCAATACAAACCACATTACAAAAGCACAAGTCTGGCTGCAGGTCCCTGCTTCCCTCATGAAACCTCCAAACAGCCATATTAAAACTCAGCGTGGTGGTTTTGGTCATCACCATCTGAATCTTAATACCTCTGTCAAACTCCCAGCTAATCTGAACATGTGCAAAGAGTTGGAGTGTGAGTGGAGCTGAAGTGGCCATGACCTTTAATGATGCAAAACTTTGAACCTTAAGTGAAATTAAACAACGACATCCATAAAAGAATTCATTAACAATGAAATTAGCTATAAAGACCAAAACTGCTATTCATACCAGGCTGTAAACATGTTTATTTCTGCTGCAAAGTTGAGCAGTTTAACATGGTGGTCTATGAGAAGTAACTCGCTTTTGGAGCCTCAAGTGGTCATTCATGGTAATGCAGCTTTGGGCATTTGCACATTGGTTTCATTTTTTGACCCTGAAGGCTGCTGATTGGTTTCACAGCTATACAGTTGATATTTACATGTGCTAAAGGTTTGTTTCCAAGCTTGACAGTGTTCTGTTAAACTGTTCCTGATGCTGTATTAATTCAGTGTCACTACATTATGATTTTGAGATCGGTAAAGCATGTCGCTGAGGATTTCATTGTAAACAATTTCCTCTAAACATGCGAATATAGTGCATTTGCAGTAATACATATTCCAAATATTATTAGTCTTACAAAGTCAGCTGTACAAATGATTAATCATTTGTACAGCTGGAGAGGTAGAGATAGACAGCTGATCATTTAAAGATTTGTAATGGACAGAAATAGTTTCCTGAATTTGAGTTGTTGTGGTGTTGGACTAGTTTCTTTATTTTCGTGGGGATTTCCTGGAAATAAAAGCAAAAGCAGCAGATTTGATCACCTTTTTAAATAACCGGCATATAAATCCTTGTAGATGACTGTAAAATGAGTGATTTTAGATGGAAAGTCTTCTCAGGGTGGCTTTGCTGCCACTATGGGAAGCAAAAGCCAGATCTGACCTTCAGATAAGAAAATCATTATTAAACTGCCATCGACCCAGACTGCTGATGAAATGACTTGGGCTTTAATCTGGTGACAATCTGCTCCTAACCCTTTGTGGGAAGCGTAGATCTTGTTGAGATTTATTGAACAGTGTTTTCTTGTATGAAAGTATTTCTGCAGATGAACTGCTGTCCCTGGAGGGTGTAGTAAAAGCATGCTGAGTCCGGATCAGGGCCACATATGTTGAGTGTTCAGTCAGGTTCAGTGATAGGAAAACCAGAACGATTAATTATTATTATTATTATTGGGTTCTTTCTAGGGCTGTATAGGGGCTCGGTGGTTAGCACTGTTGCCTTGCAGCCAGGAGATCCCTGGTTTGGATCCTGGCCTGAGCCTGGTAGCTTTCTGTGTGGAGTCTCCATGTTCTCCTGTACATGTGTGGGTTTTCTCCAGGTTCTCCAGCTTCCTCCCACAGTCCAAAACATGCTGAGGTTAATTGATGATTCTAAACTGTCCGAAGGTGTGAATGTGAGTGTGATTGTTTGTCTCTATGTATCCAGCTGTCTCCTACCTTCACCCTCAGTCAGCTGGATAGACTCCAGATAGATAGATAGATAGATAGATAGATAGATAGATAGATAGATCGATAGATCGATCGATCGATAGATAGATACTTCATTAATCCAGAGGGAAATTCAAGATATCTGGAATAAAAAGTCTTACTCTCAGTGTAACTACAAATAATCAAAGTGGAATTATCATTATCCATAGTTTTGATAGCAAATAGTCAAACTCAGCTATTAAAAGTTAAAACTTCCTGCCATCCAGTCCCACATGTGGCTGTAATCCTGCCTTCATGCCATATTTCTAAATGGCTTTACTGTATCACATCGATCGGATTGCGTGCAGCGGATTTTCCAACTGTGTGAATCATTACATGCTTTTCTCGTTTGATTAGTACATGAAAGACAAGGTCACAGCCAGACGACACTGTGCTGTTAACACACACACACCAACACACACCAGCACATACCAACACACACACAGTGTCTTCATTTCCTCACATGTGAGCACCACCAGTGTTTCCTGTGTCTACAGACCGATCAATGGGACACGATGATGGATGAAATGACCCCTTAGATGAAGAGATGAAGGGCTTTTTCATGTATAAATGTTGCATTGGAGTTCCACCAAAGGTCACCAAGACTGATGTTCAGGCAATTAAAGAGTTTGTCATTGGCTTGTGGAGCTTTTTCTGATTTTCTTAGCGTTTGAATGTCATGAATAAATGCATGAATAAACCATCAACCCTGAGAGATATTGCAAAACATTGCCTAAATCTGTATGTTAAGACTCGTTAAATCCATTCAACCTTTCCAAACTCCCTCCTCCCATCACTAATCTTCAATCTCTCAGTGCGTTCCAGTGGACGAAAAGATCAGTTTTGGAGCCAATTTTTCCAGTTACTAGTTTCTCTGAATGTGTTTTGACACAAATACAGACCAGTTAGTGCTAATTTTACTCCCCAAACATGTGCATTGTTGTGACTGGAGTATACAATCAGGTATTTTAGATGTGTTAAAGTAAAACTTTTGATAGAAGTGCAGATAAAAATGCTCTTACACTCCTTGAAATATCACTAATCCAAGGAGTCTTCATCATTCCCTTGAATAAGTGAATACATTAAACAATGTTTACTGGACAAGAATAATTTGTCTCTATCAGCTCATCATCTGTGATAACTCTCGGCTGTCTGACAGCTTCTCTCCCTGCTTCATTTTTGCTCTGAAGGTGCCAGAAGACTTTATAAACGGTTATCGTTTATTTCCTCAGTGGCAGAAAACACTCCAGGTTAAACTGGGCTAACCGAGCACTTTCAGAGATGACTAACTCTTTAAGATTCACTATAAACTCGCTTGATGAGCAACTCTAAGACCACAACCAACCCATAATGCAACACTCTGTATGTGAGACAGTAATAACTTACACTCATGAGGAAGAAAATAGCACCTTCTGCTACAGATACCTTTTATAGTCCCTCCTTCATTCCATTTCCCACATTTATCCACAATTTTTAAAATCTTTTCTCATTCATTACTGTCTGTCGGACCTCCGCTTAACTTTTGTTGTCTGCTACACCCCTTGATTCAACCACCTTTTGTTCTTTGTTGTCTTACCTTCTGTCACCGATTGGCCACCAGATTAACCACTTTTCCCCCTTGTATTTACATCCGTCCCTATAAAATGGACTTTGCAATTCTGGTCTTCTTACCTTCACAGAATCATGCTCTGTGTTGTTCAGCCCACCGTATGCCAGAATACCAATAAACACCCACTACAGCAAACTAACAAGGACTAAGAGTGAAATTTCTTCAACACTCTCTCAGTTAAAAAACAGTAATTGATGTTGTCACCATGTAACCAGGAAACAAACATCTTGTATTTGAGCAAATTTCATGGTTGATTATTGAAGGTTTAAGGCCAGTGTTGATATTGTACATGTTTGTGTCCGCTGGGGTCTGTGTGATATGAATATTATCTCCTCCCATGAATAAAGAGAGTCTTCGTTGAACCTTTTTGTCTGTGGGACGACGACACTACAAAAGCAGTGATGTGGATGAACGAAATACACAGATACTGATCTACTGTAGGGAATAGCTTCTCCAAGTAAAATCTAAAGTAGTATAATAGCAGCAAGCATGCATCAACATGCTTATAATCAAAGCTTTTCCCATTTCTTGTCAAATTATAGCTAATTTATAGATAATATCTGGTAAAATCATATATATATGTGTGTGTGTATGTGTGTGTGTGTGCGCACGTGTGTATGTAAATAAATAACAAATATTTTCCATAACTTAAAAGAAAAATTCTGAATATTAAATATTTTTTTAAAACTAAGTAATTCTTTAAGAACTATTTTACTGATTTTTCACTTTGTTACATCTTTTAGAAAACTGAAAAAATTGAATTTACATGTTGACTGTAAAAAAACCAACAAAAAATAACAAAACAAAACAAAAACAGGCTTAAATAACAATGTCCACATCAAAAATCTGTATTTTTAAAGATAGTCATTTGTTCTTTCTCAGTGCGTGACATGAAATCAGCAAAAATATCATTATTGAACATTGTATATCAATAATTTAAAATAATACTTTACACATTTTCTCTGTTTTGTTAAAAGACAGATTGTACCTAGTGAAAAATCGGAAAAAAAAGGATTTACTTATATTGATATTATATTGAAATTTGATATCATTTTTACAGTTTACTTTCTAATGTTTTTTTCTGGTTCCCTGAAGAAGAAACACATTTGCTGGATTTGTCAGATTCAACAAGAATTTGTTAGATCAGAATGTACATGTATTATATTGCGTTGAAACTCGTGACCACTTTCAAGGTTTTATGTTTGATTTGAGTTTAACTTAACCTCAAGAAATATCAACAGTGTCACCTCACAGCCGGACAGTTCTGGGTTTGAACCCATTTACTCTTGCAGACATGCAGGTTGCGTTAACCAGTGATTTTAAATCCAGTGATTTTAAATCCTGGATGGCATCATGTCTAGTTGTGTCTCTATCGACTGATTGACTTATCCGGTGTGTGCCCAGCTGTGATTGGCTCCAGCCCACCCCCCAACCATGAGCGAGTACAGCTAATAGATGAATGAAATGAAACAGAAAGGGTCAACTCTTGGACTTGCAGATCCCACGTGCATGAAAATAGGAATATCTTCCATCATCATCATGACACCGAGCTTCATCCCAACTGAACCCTTGGGATGAATCAAATGCACTGACTACACAGAAACTACAACAACTTAAACAGTTATTAATTCACAATCTTAATAAATGCCTGAAAACAAACTTGGAAAAAGCAGAGAAAACCCAAACAGGAAATGTGTCTTACCTGCTGGTCCTGCTGCTTTCGGCTGCTGTGAAACCAATCAACAGTTCAGCGTCTTTCTCGTCTCCCTGTATTTTTGCCGTCTTTGCCCTTTTATACCCCCTCTATCTCCCCCTCACTGCCAGCGGGGGGCAAACTGAGCGTGTGTGGGCAGCAGCCAATCAGAAAACAGCAGCTTTGGCGACATTTGCAGCTCCCACATGTTCAGTCTCACAGTCTCATACTGACACACTTATTATAGGATGGATGCAGACATACATAATACTTTCACACACACACACACACACACACACACACACACACACACACACACACACACACACACACACACACACACACACACACACACACACACAGAAGCACATCTGTCATCTGTGACCATCTTACCCAACGTTTCAGAGGATTAGCGTGTTTTTTTTTTTTCATTTTTGATGTCGAAACTCAACTTGATAATCTCCTCTGACTGAACGCGTGGTTGTTGCAGCACTGAAATTTTCCTGATGTCTTTCTCCTTGTGTTTCATTTCATACAAGGCATGGGAAACGCTGCCGTTTGTGATGCCGCTCTGATTTACATGCAATGTTATCTTCTCGGGTTAAGAATCTTATATAATCAACTGATGTACAAATGTGACGTTTCTCCAGCATGGTGCTTTTTCATTCAAACAACGCTGGTTAGCATAAGCCTGGGGATATTACAGGAAATTATGAGTCACGTAACATATAAATGATCATAAATTATCTTCAGGTTGGATGTTAGAGTCTAAAACCAGATCCTGAAATCAGCACTCACTCCTTCAGGGAAATTTATTCAGTGAATCCTCCTGCAACTCTCCACGTGTTTATTCTAACAAAACTCTAAAGTGAACCCTAGAAGCTTTCTGCGTATCAGTATTGGATGAAATGATGACTAGATTAACCTGGGTGCCCTGCTGGGTTCAGTAAAACTGCTCTGCAGGGGCCATATAATCCCTGTTTTTATCTAGAAAGCTGCTTTGTGGGGTTCCTCGGGGTGAATTTTATTTTCAACATACATACTATCTCCAATTTCTCCCTTTATGCAGACGATACTCTAATGTTTTTTTGAAGAGATTTTCTTGATTTTAAACTGCCTTAAGGAAAAATGATCGGCAAGAACCCTATAATCCCCTCTTTGTCTTGTTCAGAGCAGCTTTGTGACGTTCGTCAGGGACATTTTTATTTTTAATATACTGTACATACTATGTTTACTAGATCTTAACAGTCTTAGAGATGCACAATAATGGTTTCTGCCTTTATGCAGACGATACTCTAATCTATTTTAGCTGCAACCACAACACTTTTAAAGAGATTCTTCTCTTAGAAACTGCCTTAAAACATGGATGGATGTGAACTCTTTTAAATCTTTTCCATCCGTGTATCAGGACCAGACTCTGTAACTGTAATACAAACACATTTTCCGAATGTTGTTTAGCATGGAGCAGTCATTTAAGAGGCCATCTAGCATTACTATGATTAAATGGATGTAGCATTGTTGTGCTTCATTTCATTTCTACAGCCAAACAAAGTAAATGTGTTATCTTCCTTCAACAAGATTTTGATTAGGATTCATGTTTTTTTTGTTGATAAATTAATTTTGTTGCAACACCATAATTGATGAATTTGAGCATGTTTACATGTATGCTGAGTAAGTTCTGTTGCTTTTCCCAAATACATAAACACTTCCATGTGAAAGGCAGCTGTAATGCAGCACTACAGCATGAGATGATCATTTTCAGACATTGTTTGTTCATAGTTCTGCTGTTTCAGGGTTGCATTATAAATACAATACAGAACATTTAACATAATGAATATTACCTGTGCAAAAAGAAAAGGTCAAACTGAACTGTGTAGTAGCAGCGTATCTTATTGTATTTTATTTGTTCGTAGCACAAGTAAACGAGAATCAAGACAAAAAGTAAATGACAAGCATGAAAAAGCATCTGTGGCACGGCATTTTGCTGAAATAAATGTTTTCTTTAATGAATTATTCAATAAAAAGGGCAGCGACGTTTCACCATTAAACATTAATAATCACTGAAAATAGCATAATAGTATCTAACAGTTCATCGGAGTAAAGGAAAACACCATATGTAAAATAATAAAAAATCTAAATATGACCAATAAGGAAGCCTATGGTGAAATAGATCAGATTTAAAAAAGAAAATAGCATGTGTATTTATGTTATTAAGCTTTAATGAACTTGAAGCATTGCTCCCCTCTCAGTGAGTTCTGGTCTTTAAAGTTATTTCAGTTTCTTTTGTAATAAATGTCAAATATCAGCGATAGAAGACAACAGAGCTATTAAGAGACCACAGTTAACTAAAGCCAAGGCCGTCAAGCTGAGAGACTTTATGAGGGACACCTGAAACAGAAAGTGGAAATTAGAAAGTGGAAATAGGATCTATTAACCTTTCACAGAGACCTTTCTCACAGCAGATGGGAAACATTTCTCAAGCAGCATTGTTGTCCTGAATCCTGTGTTGACACACTTTCAGAGTCAAAGAAATGCTTGTATTCACAGTTAAATTCAGGTTAAATTTGTTAGGAGTGGGAACCTGTGTCCAGTCAGTTCAGTTCCAGTGAAAACTACATGTCGTATTCAGCGGATTTGGATTCTCCAGAGAAATTACGTTTCAGTAAAAAATCCTTTGTTGGCCCTACAAAGATTCTCGCCTGTTAAAAGTCAGATTTTTATTTACTTTCTGTACCTTTAGGTGATTTGGATGAAGCAGCATTACACATTTGTACCTTGGTGAAGCTCTGAAGTTCCAAAAAAACATAAATTTAACACCCTTAATATAGAGGACAAATCCACTGCAGTATCTACATGAAGTCATCTGAGTTTTTTCACTGTTACAAAATCAGGTAAATTCACACTGACGGTAATAGCAAATATGACTGCATTTATTTAGCAGCAAAAGTGAAAACTCCCTATAAACCTTCCTGTAATATTCCACTTGATATGCAAGAAAAATATTGTGATTCTGTTGGAAAAATGGATTAATCTGAGCACAACTAAGATTTGTAGGTTGATAAAGTTACATCCAATCACAATGACATGTCAGAAGATGTTATTAACCCTCCTGTTGTCCTCATTTACAGGCACCAAAAAATATTGTTTCCTTGTCTGAAAAAAATCCAAAAATTCTGCAAAAAAATTCCCCAAATTTCTGAAAATTTGCAAAACCTTCAGGAAGAAAATTCCAATAATTCCTTAAAAGTTTCCCTTAAAAGTTTTATTTAAAAAAATTCCCCAAATTTGGCAAGAAAATGAGTAAAAATGTTCCTAAAAATATCTAAAGTGATTCCATATATATCAGCAAAATTTCGAATATTTTCTTTAAGAACATTCACATAAAAATCAAACAAAATCCAGCGAATTTGGCTGGGTTTGGGTTGATTTTTTTGTGAATGTTCTTAAGAAACATTTTTAACATTTCTTTTTTTTTCCACCATAAAATGTTCAGAGATCAGAGATTCACTGTGAAAATAGATTTTTTTTCCCCACATTTTCAAACTTTAAAACGGGTCAATTTTGACCTGCAGGACAATAGGAGGGTTAATTAATGAAGTTACTGCTGCTGTGTCACCTACTTAAATAGTGCTCAGTTCCTGGAGCTTGATGCTGTGTGATTCTATGGGAAATCTACATTCATTTTGCGATACTAAAAGAAACTCTGCTCCATTCCCATGCGCTCCGGCCCAGTCTAACCCCTGGATATACTGATGTGTAATCACCTGAACTCACCTGAGCTGTAGATGCCAGTAAAAAAAGACTGTTGCCCTAGTTCCAAATTTAACAGACTCCTGAGCTCAAACTCCTAACAGGCCAGATTTGACTCATTACAGCAGAAAAAACACTGGAGCAACAAATGACTCAGCTGTATTCATATGTGAGAGCAGGTAAATAGAACATAACCACTCTTAGATTCACATAGAAAAAGTCAAAATGACACGTGTGTAACTTATTATTTGTTACAGTTTGAAACAAAACAGGATTTTAGCAGGATGCTAAGTCAACATACTGAAAAAATGCACACAAAAACATAAATACTGTGGGATTTGTAAGAAAAAAACAAGATTTGAAGTGTGTGTACCTACCCAGTGACTCTGCTGTATTTGCTCAGGAAGAATGGCCTGTTGATCACCTGATCCCAACGCTGCAAGTCAAACAAATTACAGTTATAAAACACAAACACGCTCCACAGTGCATGTAATACTCTTCCAAGTGGATTCAAATCAAAAATCTCCCAATAAAACACAAAACGTGTGAACAGCTACGTACATTTTCTGTAGCGACTGTGCCACCCGAGGGCGACCTTTAATGAGGCCACCCAGACCACATAGCCAATCAGAACGCTTGTTGCCCATGGAGACGGGAGCGGTAACGATGTCTGACCCACCCCCAGTAACATGGTCGCCACTGCGAGACAACAGAGTGTTAATTTGATTAATTAGTCTGGTAAAAAGTCAATAAAAACTGAACATTTTCTAGTAGAAGTCTGGTTTGTTTGAGAGACGTACCTGCCAGGATCTCTGTAAAAATTCCAATGCTCGAGTGAGTCCAGTTAAAGATAAACCTCCTGGACAAAGATAGCAATGACATGACTGTAACAATCAGTATAAATAAATGGAAATATGATGATTATCAAACAGCAAAAAAAACAAACAGAACTTTGAAAGAAAATATTGTCTATAAAAAGTATTCAAGCCCCTTGGAAGTTTTCCACTTTTGTAGCTTTTTGAAACTGAATCATGGTCAACATAATTTGGATTTTTTTGGACAATAATTTACTACGTCAAAGTGAAAACAAATGTCTTCAAAGTAATGTCAACTGACAAGGAATCTCAAATGTAAAATAAATAATTCCATAAGTGTTCGTCCCCTTTTTCAGAGCCAGTATACAGAGGTGGAAAAAGTTTTTGGACACCCTTAAAATTTTACACAATCTCAAATATTATCATGAAATATTTGTGGAAAAATCTTTTTTGGTGTTTTAAAAGGTGTGGCTGCATTACACAGACACAAACAAATACACAAGATGTTTTTTGTTTTATTATTTACAAGAAAAACTAACAAAACGGAATTCTACCAAAATGACCCAATGCTAAAAAATTCTTATTTTTATGGAACCAATCAGTTTTAAGTTTTTTATGGCTTTTTATCATTTGTTTAGTGTTATGGCTGTGATTGGACTAAAAGAAATTGTATTTGAAGACCTAAAAAGGATTCTTAATGCAATATACATGCAAATATATGGGGTGTCTGCAAACAGAAGACGGTCATAATGACAGCACTGAACCTGTGTGGACTGATCTCACAGACAGTCTTTCACATCTGGATGCTGCAGTTTTACATCATTCTTCTTTGCAAAACTTTCCCTTTGCACTGGGATTATGAGTTGAAAGCCCTTTTCAAATCCAGCCACCAAGTCTCAACTGGACTGATTTCTGGGCTCCACAACAATCACCTTTAAAGTATTTCTGTGGATCTTTGGCTGCATGCTTCAGGTTGTTGTCTTGCTGGAAAACAAATTTTTTTTGCAAGTCAGGTTTTCCTTCAAGATTTCCCTGTACTTTGCTGTAATTTTACCGTCCAGTGAGGCAAACTCACATCATGATGCGGTACTACCATGTTTCACGGTAGGGATAGCGTGTTCGTGATGATGTGAGGTGGTTGGTGTATTTGAATCAAAATTATGAGCTATCAGTGATAAGATTGGAAGACCTAACGTGTCATCTGAAGTTATGAATATGCTAAATAATCCTGTGGAAACCCAATGGAAGCCCATGAAGCCCATATAAGGCATAAGACTGGAACCCTTTCCTCGTCTGCACTCGTGAGTTGAAACCTCGGTCATGCTGAGTTAAGCAGAAATAGTGCCACCCTAGCAGGAATAAAAAACAGGAGGAACTTTTGATACGTTTACATCACACACATCTTGATTGGGTCTTCAGACGATGGGTTGTGGCTTCCAGAATGGAAGAGGAGTGTTTAGATGAAGTTTGTATGAGTTTATATGAAGATGTAAGGCTTTGTGTAGCCGGTAAAAATCTGGATATTTTACTCATGTTTGTTCTTATAGCTGTACTGAATAGACATTATTCACATCAGACTCTGCAGACTGTTTGAAGACTCTTTCTAGAGAACTTTTTAACGATTCCAACTTTTGATCCAGAATTGATTTTTGATTACATGTTTGAGAAAGCTGCTGATCATCACTGGCCTTTAGCAGACTAAGTCACAACATCTGATGTCCAAAAAGCTCCGTTTTGGTCTCATCACACCAAATAACCTTTATTCCAGCTGACTTGAGAGTCTTCCACAAGTCTTCTGGCTAACTCCAGCTGAGATTTAAAGGAGTCATCATTGTCTTGGTGGCCTCCCTCACTCGTTTCCTTCTTGCACAAATGTCATATTCTGGATGATTTAAGTGGACTCCAAGGGATTTTCAGTGAGTTGGAACATTCCTTGTATCCATCCCCTGACTGATACTTTCCAATAACCTTTTCACTGAATTGCCTGAAGCGTTCTTTAGTCTTCATGATGTTGTTTTATCCAGGAGTACTGATTCCCCAGTGACTGGACCTTCCAGATACAGGATTCTTCATACTACAATCACTGAGAAACTCAGATTATCTCCATTTACATTTACACAATACACCGTCCACACTTCAGACTGACTAGTGCCAGTGTTTACATCCATCTCTTCTTCACGCTCCACTGAACCGCCTCCCAGCTACAGCGCCCCCCTCTGTCCCCACCTGGAACTCCCCCCATCTTCCCCTCCAGCACACCCACTGCCTCCCCCCTCTGGCTCCCCCTGCCCGTCACCCCCGCTCTACCAGAATTCAACAAGCTGCCAAATCCCCACCATCATCAGCTTCAGACAACCTCGGCAGCCCTCCCTCAGAAACTGCCATTTTGCTAACCTTCGCCCACTTCCACAGACCTCACAGCCTTGTCCCCAGAAGCCCTCCCCTAATCACACATCCACACTTCACCTGAACTTTGCCCTCTTCAACACCCGCTCCGTCACCAGCAAAGGCCCCATTCTACAATTATTCATCCTGGACAATAAACTGGACTTCCTCTGTCTAACCGAAACATGGCACAAACCATTGGACTTCTACCCACTCAACCAAGCCACTCCCTCCGGATACCCGAACTCCACCTCATGAAAGCCCATAAACGACAGCTGGAACGTCTTGTCAAGAAAACAAACCTGACAGTTCACCGCCAAGCCTACTCCGACTTCCTCCAACAATACAAAGACGCCCGGAAATCTGCACGGTCCACTTTCTACTCTGACCTGATCAATACCAGCTCCAACAACCCCAAGTCCCTCTTCTCAACTGTCAATAAACTCCTTGCCCCCCCGGACACCGTCTCAAACTCGTTCACCACCGACAAGTGCAACCTATTCCTCTCTTTTTTCCATAACAAAATCATCTCCATCCACAGCAGCCTTGTCACCTCTCCCACCTCACTTGATCCCCCCTCTCCTCCACCAAACCCTCTGAACTTTCCCCCCCTGGCCCACTTCTCGCCCGTTTCCCCCCTGGACCTGCCCAAATTCATCACTGGAACTAAAAACTCCACATCCTGCCTGGACCCCATCCCCACTGACCTCCTCAAAAACTGCCTCCCTGTTATCTCCCCCCTCATCTCTAACATCATCAACACTTCCCTCAGTACTGGCTGTGTCCCCTCACCCCTCAAGCTCGCCTCTGTCTCCCCCATCCTCAAAAAACCTGGTTTGGATCCAACCTCCCCTCACAACTTCCGGCCCATCTCCAACCTCCCCTTCTTATCCAAAACATTAGAACGTGTCGTCGCTGCCCAGTTGAAAACTCATCTCACCTCCAACAACCTGTATGAAACCTTTCAATCCGGATTCCGCTCTCATCACAGCACTGAAACTGCTCTCCTCAAGGTCACCAACGATCTCCTCCTCTCCTCAGACTCTGGACAAGTCACCATCCTCATTCTTCTCGACCTCTCTGCAGCATTTGACACAATCAATCACTCCATCCTCCTGTCCCGCCTTCAATCCTCCATTAACATCACCGGCACCGCCCTCACCTGGTTCACATCATATCTCACAAATCGACAACAATTCATCAAGGTCAACAACTGCACATCCGCCACCGCCCCCCTGTCCCATGGTGTCCCTCAAGGATCAGTCCTTGGCCCCCTCCTCTTTATCCTGTACCTCCTCCCCCTCGGCAACATCATCCGCCGCCACAACCTACACTTCCATTGCTACGCCGACGATATCCAACTCTACATCTCCACCAACACCACCGCCACCACCACCCTCCCCTCTCTCTCCAGCTGCCTGGCCGACATTAAATCCTGGATGAGGAAAAATTTTCTCCTGCTAAACTGCGACAAGACTGATCTCATCTTTATTGGACCTAAATCACTCACACCATTTCCCCACTCCCCCATTACCATTGATAACACCACCCTATCTCCTTCTGCTCACATCCGCAACCTCGGTGTGATATTTGACAGCAACCTCACTTTTGAACCCCACATTAATCAGATCACCAAAACTGCCTATTTCCATCTCCGCAACATCGCCCGTCTCCGCCCCTTCCTCTCCTTCTCAGCCGCTGAAACCCTCATTCATGCCTTCGTCACTTCCCGCCTTGACTACTGCAATAGCATTCTCTTCGGCTCCACCTCCAAAGTTCTCAATAAACTTCAACTCATTCAAAACTCTGCTGCCCGACTCCTCACCCGAACCTGTTCTCACGACCATATCACCCCCGTCCTGCAGAACCTCCATTGGCTCCCCATTTCACACCGCATCCAGTACAAACTGCTTCTCCTCACCTTCAAGTTCATCCATAATCTTGCCCCCTCTTACCTTACCGATTTGCTCCTCCCCTACACCCCCCCCAGGAATCTCCGTTCCTCCCACACAAACCTCCTTTCCATCCCGCACAGGACCAGCCGGCGACATTGGGGGGACAGAGCCTTCGCCATTGCCGCCCCCACACTCTGGAACTCACTCCCCCATGCCCTCCGTGACTGCACCAACTTCACCACATTTAAATCGCTTTTAAAGACTCACCTTTTTAGATCTGCTTTCCTTAAGTGATTCTGCATTTTATCTTGAACTTGTTTTACTATCTACTGATTTTAATTAACAGTTTTGTTTTATCTTATTGTATTTTATGTACAGCGTCTTTGAGTTCTTGGAAAAGCGCTTTATAAATAAAATGTATTATTATTATTATTATTATTATTATTATTTCAGTTAGACTTGTAGTGTCAACTGGCTGCACCTTTGTATAACCTCTGACCCACTCTGTGATTCTGTAATAATCGATTTCATATGTCAGTACAGCTAATCACATAATACAGGGATTGTTTTTATCCTTTGCATTCATTAGATTCTACTGACGCACCGATCCATTATATTAACCCAGAACAAACTACACACAATGAACAGATAAAGCTGTTTTCCTGTCATTCCAGACGTTAAAAGTTGATTTCTGCATGTAAATGTAAACCGTGTTTACCTGTTGGAGTCAGGTGGTGGTCTGTGCATGGCTGCTATTGGCTGGATCAGAGATAATACCAGAACACAGCAGCCTAGATGGGGATGGACACCTGCGTCCTACACAGAGACACACAGGTTAATGCAGGGCAAGAACTGCTACCTGGTCCAATATCGCCCCCTGCTGGTGAAGGATGAACATAACAGCATTACAGTGATTATATACTGCAACTGGAAAACGATACTGAGTGGATTATTTGTCTGCAGTTAAATAAAATTGCCATAAAACGCTAATTCAAAATGCCAACAGCTGCAGTACACATACAATACAAACTTTTAAGACAAAGGGATTCTTTGCACACCTATTTAATGATGCTGGTTCAAATAAGAAAGATAAGAGTGTCCATAAGTTTCAAACAGAGTATATATTTTTTATTTTAAAATATAAATTAATGTCCCTATATGTTGTACTGGAGAGGGTCTCAATAAATTGTGTTGCTGTTATGATTTATAATTGATTCTCCATTTGCTATGTTTAGTGTTATCTAGTAGAATTGCATCCTACCGTTCAAAAATTCACTTAGAAATGTCTTAATTTTTGAAAGAAAAACTGTTTTTATCCAATGCAGATAGCATCAAATGAATGATAAATCCAGTGTAGACATTGTTAATGTGGTAAATGACTATTGTAGCTGGAAACAGCTGATTTTTAATGGAATATCTCCATAGAGGTACAGAGGAACATTTCCAGCAACCATCACTCCTGTGTTCTAATGCTACATTGTGTTAGCTAATGGTGTTGAAAGGCTAATTGATGATTAGAAAACCCTTGTGCAGTTATGTTAGCACATGGAGAAAAGTGGGAGCTTTCATGGAAAACATGGAATTATCTGGGTGACCCCAGACTTTAGATAGGTTTACGTTTTTTTCAGATATTTCTTCATTATAACTACAGATTTATCTATGTTTGTGTAACCCGGGTAGATAACCTCAGGTTATTAATAATGTGTTTTTAGCTAGTATTTTTTGAGTTAGTCCCTTAATTTGCGTTTTCTCTCAGGAGAATCAGTGTCTTAAATTGGCCACAAGGTGGTGGTAGAAGGCCATTATTGTCCCTAAGATTGAATTTGATGAATTTTCTTAGTGCGCGAAGAAGTGCTCGATGTGATCATCTTTCCGAAATACGCCATCTTTACTTTCTCTGTGTGGATGCTACGCTGGAGCTAGAGCTGGATTTACTCAGAAAACAAACCATAAACGAGTTATTTTGACACTAAAGTTAACTGCAGAAGTTACGGAAGTAGACAAGAATCATCAGGCGTCTTTGAGCCACGTAGAAGTCGATATTCCGGTGAGTTATGGGTGTTCTTCAAGGTTTTACCGTAGCATGCTAACGCTAGCAAAGTGAAGCTAAAAACAGGAAACATGAGCCCCGTAGTCTGTCTAAAAAAACAGTCGGGATAACTTTGATAGGAATTAAATGGTTTTCCATTGATATCTGTTAACTGTTTTATGTGTTTACTGAGTTGTATGTTGTCACTATTTGAGTAATTTGCTGTATAAAATGAAGGATCTCCACTCGGTGCTGGCTAGTTAGATGCTGCATATGTTCAAATGCTAGCGTACATTTCATGCAGCTAGACTGAGTTATTGAGTCTAATAATGTGCTAAACTGTAAAATGTGTTGTATTATGGGCTGTAGGCTGAAGGAAGAATGCATTTAGATTCAGAAGGTTATATTGTTCATCTATGATATGCTGTATTGTTATGTGTACAGCCTGTTATGAGCCAAGAAGGGACTGACAGAAAGGCAGCTTTATTGGAGTAAATGTATTGGACACTTATTATGGATTGTATGAGTAACTGCCCTGCACATCTGTGTAGGCTGGTTTTCTGAGGATTCTCTTCAGTGGGACTTTGATCTTCATCCATCTGCTGCGTGTTGATGTCCATCCATGTCCACATCTCCATCTCCATCACACTGGGATTGTCCATCACCTCGGACCGTCTCGTCAGACATTCATTATAAGGAGGAGGTAGGATCTTTTTCCTGAGTGCACTCGATATTTTTGTTTTGTTTTGTTTTTGTTGTTGTTTGGGTTTGATTTTCCTGGCCGGCCAGTTGTGGGTGAAAAAAGACATTTTTATCTTTGAAACTGTTGGTGAACTTAATTGTGATTATCGTGAACTGTCCCTACATACAGTGTTTTGGTCGTTTCAACATTCATGAGCTCAATTTTGTACGTGGGTTCAATTTTTTTTTTTTATCTGTTGTCATTGTGTGTTTTTGGGGTGACTGTATTCTTAACAAAATTCCTTCCCGAACCTGAATTACACCTTAAGGTGTTAGAACCAAAAGGGAGGGTTACATATGCAAACTGTAAGTCGAGGTGGTTTGAGGTATTCATGCTATGTAGATAACTTTTTGCTACATTTGTGAGTCTTTTTTTCCTGTGTGCTATTGAAAATTGTTATTTGGTGGAATGTTTTGTAATAATTGAGTTACAGCTGCTCCCTGTTCTTTTTATACCAAACCATTTTCCTGACAACAGTCCAGCACTGAAACATCTAATAAAGTTAGAATGTGTGGGAGCCTGTTTGAAACCACTGAACAGTCTTGAAAAGAACTGAATTCAGTTCCCTCACACAAGCACTCCTAAGATGTTTAACCCTCCTGTTGTCTTCATTTACGGGCACCAAAAAATACTATTTCCTTGTCTGAAAAAAATCCCAAAAATCAGCAAAAAAATTCCCCAAATTTCTGAAAACTTGCAAAACCTTCAAGAAGAAAATTCCAATAATTCCTTGAAAGTTTCCCTTAAAAGTTCTATTTTTAAAAAAATCCCCCAAATTTGGCAAGAAAACTCTTGTAAATATTTTCAAAAAATGAGTAAAAATCTTCCCAAAAAATCCTAAAAATATCTAAAGCGATTCCATATATATCAGTAAAACTTCTAATATTTTATTTAAGAACATTCACATAAAAATCAAGCTTGCCTTCGACATTAACTAAACCTTCTCCTTGTTAAATTGCATGGAAGTTCACTGAGTGATAATGAAGTGTCAGTTTTAGCAGAAATATGCATTTAAAAGAGAAAGTTCTTTGTCTGAACTCTGTGACACATTAACAGGAACGTCACACGGACTACCTGACCTCTGAGCTTTGGCCCCTGGTTTCCCTCCTCACAGTAATCCATACTACTGATGTTAACTGACACAGTAAGACTCAGAGGGGCCTGATGTTCTGACTAGTCCACTTGGGTCAGTCTATAACTGAGGGACTTCTGAAGTCCATGGGATATATCTGCATACATTTTAATTAAAATAAAAAACAAACAAACAAACAAACAAAAAACGAATGTTTTCTATGTTCATTATGATCATGTCTTTACAAATTTCAGAATTATTTATTATGGAAACAATCACATTAATAAAAAATGACTGGATATCACTAAAATGTCAACTAAATAACATCTGAATTTAACAACAACCACCTTCTAATGAGCTAAACAATAATAACATGAGTTGATTCAGAAATAGTTTGGATTGTGTTCTTTTTATTAAGTTGAGATAATCATGACAGATATTTCTTTTTTGGCAATATATCAAGTTTTATATGGAAAATAACAAATTAAGTCCCTTTCCACTAAGTTCCCCATTACAAAAACACCTCTCCAGGAAGTGTGTTCATTCCAGATCACATGACCTGCTCATTTTGTTTCTTTTTTGGCCATTTTCAGTCCTTTTGTGGTCATTTTGTGCATTTTTGTGGCCATTTTCAGTCTATGGTCATTTTAAGTGTTTTTGTGGTCATTTTGCAATTTTTTGTAGTTATTGTGTGTCTCTCATCATTTTGTGTCTTTATATCATAAATATCTGTCTCACTGAGCCATTTTATGTTTTTCTGTGGTCATATTGTGTCACTTTTGTCATTTGTGCGTTTTTATGGTCATGTATCTTTTTCTGGTTGTTTTGGTGTTTTTGTGCTCATTTTGTTTCTTTTTTTGGTCATTTTCAGATTGTTTTTTGGGCATTTTAGGTCTTTTTGTGTCTCTTGTCATTTTGTGTCTTTATATGATAATTATGTGTCTCATTGAGTCATTTTGTGTTTCTTTGTCAGTTTGTGTCTCTCCGTGGTCATTTTTGGTCAATACAAAAAGGCCCACAGTTATATATTGACCTGCTTACTGCCTCCAGGTGTTTGTGTAAATCTTTCCCCGTGTGACAGTGTTTGTGTATCTTACCGTACTCCAGCCTTTCCTGTAGATAAATGGGAGGCAGAAGGCTACAACAGTCAGAATCACAGTTAGCATCATCAGGCCTCGATGAACCTACAAAAGAGACACACACAACATGATTACACTATTTCTTCTACTTCATTGTTTTTGCAGACTTGATATTGTGTGATAATGTTTGTGTGCTTAACATCGACCTGGAACCAAACTTTCTGGCCGAACAGAGTCTGATTTGGCCAATCGGGTTTGTAGAAGCTGGCGATGAAGGTCCCAACGCTTCCTGTTAGCATCCAGGCTAACAGCATTAGCGCACCTAAGAAAAGTGGAAGTAATTCAGCAGCTGAACAAGCTTCTTCCCTCTGATCAAAATGAAGTGGCTGACTGATATTACCTGGCTTTTGTTTGTCACTGATTGGGCATAAAAAAAGTTATTCTGATTGCAGTTATTTTACAGAGAAACACAACGGAATCAGACTCGGACAAATAAAATGTTCTCTGGAACCTAAATGTGAGACTTAAGAGCTCAACCCACCATGCATTTTCATAATGGTTGGACTCCGGGAGCCTCTGAGGACTTGAGGAGGACCGGTGATGAGTTTTCTGTCTCTGGAGATCAGTGGCTGGCGGCTGTGTTTCCTTATTTCACCTACAGGAGGAAGATGATGCTTTTTAAATGCCTCGGCAAAATTTATACGTTAACTCTCGTGTCGTCCTGTGGGTCAAAATTGACCCGTTTTAAAGTTTAAAAATGTGGGAAAAAAAATATATTTTCACAGTGAAACTTCTGATGTCCACATTTTCAACATTTCTGGGAAATCTTTGAACGTTTTTTGGTGGAAAAAAAGAAATGTTTAAAAAAAAATGTTTCTTAAGAACATTCACAAAAAAATTACCAAAATCCAGTGAATTTCACTGGATTTTGGTTGATTTTTATGTGAATGTTCTTAAAGAAAATATTAAAAGTTTTACTGATATATATGGAATCACTTTAGATATTTTTAGGACTTTTTTGGAAGATTTTTACTCATTTTTTGAAAATATTTACAAGAATTTTCTTGCCAAATTTGGGGATTTTTTTGCTGAATTTTTGGATTTTTTTCAGACAAGGAAACAATATTTTTTGGTGCCCGTAAATGAGGACAACAGGAGGGTTAAGGAAGTATACACTGAGGTGAATTTGAGAGAAGTCGGGCATGAAAGATTTATCACACATCTAAAGTCTCATAAAGCTCACAGCAACACAGGATCTGACAATCCTTCTGAACAGCAAAAACAGCAAATCCTTATCTATGAAATGTGGCACTCATAAGTCATGGTTCAACATAAACTCCACTGCAGCACCTTCAGAACATTCAGTCTTTACAATAAAACCACAGTTATTAAAAAGCAATGATTCATGATGCACATCCAAAGATTATTTTAATCTTGCAAAGCTAATTAAATATTAACCAGGATGTAAGAAAAAGTCCTGAATAAGCAGCAAAGCAGCAGTAAATACTTTATGTGCTCAACATTTCCTGTTAATGACATCCTGTTTGGTCTATTAAAGATCCGATCAAACCGCCCCATGTGACATAGTTAATGATAAAACTTTTACTGATTGATAGGAGCTGTAACGGAGACAGAATGACTGCCAGGGTCAGCCGGTTCAAAGTTTTTAAAGCAACATGTGAGCAGGTAATCTTTCTCACCGTACTGAGTGTGTCCACTGGCTAGAAACAGGAAGTAGCCCTGGTCCAGATCGAAGCGTCCCTGATTGGTCAGTTTGACTGGTCGGCTGAACCGGCACTGGATCGATCCATCTGCCAGTCGCCACGACACCGAGGAGAGACCAGACTGCAGATAGAGACACAGAATAAAGAACTACGACAGCAGGAAACGCAGGATAATACTAGAATGAGTGTCCAATGATGCTAAATTGTACCTGCATTATTTCTAAGCTGACAAGTAGATTCTTTCCTCTTATTAACAATAAAAAAACACACACTTTGAAAGACTCTTTTGAACATGCAGGCCCCATAATATAAATTCCATGCAACAAAAATGAGTACACCGACACACAACTTAGAAAAGCTGTAATCCTAG